>NW_026962909.1:32500-45000 GCF_032445375.1 Bacillus rossius redtenbacheri
TAAGTTAGCATATGGATTAGATGACGTTATAAGTTTGGCAACATCGAGGGTTTGCAAGGCTAAATGTCAGGGTCGAATTTCAATGTCAGGGTAAAATTTCAAGGTCAAGGTCAAATTTCAAGGTTATGGTTAAGGTCAAAGTTCAGGGTCAAAGTCAATTTTAAAGGTCAAAGTCAATGTTCAAGGTTAAAGTCAAGGTTCAAGGTCAATATTCAAGGTCAAATTTCAAGGTCAATGTCATAGTTAAAGGTCAAGGTCAAAGTTAAAGGTCAAGGTCAAGGTTAAATGTCAAGGTGTAGGTCAAAGGTCAAGGTTAAGGTTCAAGGTCAAGGTTCAAGTCAATGTTCGAGGTCGGCTCCTGGATCCTGTGCCTGTTCCAGAACCGGTATTTTCCATCTACTGTAACGGGACATTTTTTCGTGCGTACATGGCTGATGAACGTAACGGGTCATTTTTCGTGTGTGCATGGTCGAAGGAAGTGACATAATCCCTTAATCCCCCTCCGTCCTCCGGTGTCCTCATACGAACTATATACATCTACTGACATCCGTTTGAATGTATTATAACGTGTAGGAGTAATACCAAAAACCTTTGTCTAAATAAAATTTTAACTCTACCAACCATAACTGCAAGGGATGGGAAAAACAAGGGTTGGAGTACAAAAATAATCATAACACTCTTCGTTTGTAAACCATCGAATACGTTTCAATTGGTTACTAATGTTATGCTTTTTATCTAAAACATTTATTTGAAACAAGAGGTTGGAACAAAGAGGGGAAGAATCAATAAAATTTCATAACTATTTGTAGGCACTCTATCTAATCCGTTCAAAGGGTTTTCAAATCCTATAATTAAACCAAATAATTTTGTCTAAATTAATTTTTTATAACACCAGCCATTGAAGCAAATAGTGGATAAAAATGGTTTTAAATACAAAAATAAATGTATAACTACCTAAGTAACTAAATCATTAAATCCTTTCAAATTGTTTGTAAATATATTTTTATTGTGTATAACTTTTGTCAGAAATAATTATTTGTTAAGATGGGCCATTTTAGGAAAGGGGTTTAAAAAAATGGATAGAATTTAAAAAAATCATTATTCCCGTACAATTTACAAATTTAAATCCGTTCTTATTCTTGTAGAATCTTAAATAATTATCTATAACTTTCTATTAAATATAATAATTTTCATACGACATAATATTACTGCAAGAGGTTAAATTTACAGGCGTTGAATGACAGAATAATTCATATTCCTTAGTATACACACAATGAATTCCTTTCAAATTGTTTTTAAACCTTTATTATATAACCTAAAACTTTAGTCTGATACAATTTTTAATACAAATAACCATTGCTGCAAAGGGTAGATAAATAGGAGTTAAAAAAGAAGTGAATAGCTCCCTTAGTAGACATACCATCAAATCCGATCATATTGTTTGTAAATCCTGTAATTCTTATCTAAAAAAGAGTCTGAAATTTTTTTGATAGTACAAAATTTAAAAGCAAGGGGCTTAAAATACCTAGCGTTGAAATAAGAAAATAACTTTTTTTAACTTGTGCACATTCGATTCCAATCTATTTTTTGTTTAACTTTTTTCAATATTGTCTAATGTAAACTTTATGCAACAAAACATTACTACAATGGGTGGAAATAACAATGGTACAAGTATAAAAATTCATTACTATCAAATCAGCTACATATATATTGTTAAAACCCTCATCTTTATTTAAAACGTAACGCTGAAATTATTTTTGATAAAACCAACTATTACCGTCAAAACAGTGATTGAAATAATAAAAAATTAAAACTTCCTTAGTATAAATTTCTTTCGAAATAATTTAAAACTATTTTAATATTATCTTAAGCCTTTGACAAAATAAAAAAAAAATATCAACCTCGAAATTATTGCACGGGATTAAAAATAGATTCTGAAGGTAAAAAATATATAATTTCCTTGGTTAGCCTATGTTATGAAATTTGTTGTAGCCTATTAAATGCTGGATACATTAAGTCCAAAACATTCAAAATATTTTCGCTGCATACGAGAAAAATTTTCATTCGATCAATTTGTAATATTGGAGAACATATTGTGCATTTATAAAATGTTCCAGGAGTTGATGGAAGTGTCCAGAAGAGGAGGCAGGCCTGTCTGCTAGCCCAGGAAATGAAAGGAAAAAAAGGAAAAATGTCGAGAAAAATTAGAGACAAGCTGAACTTTTGGCAGGTGTAAGGACCCAAAAAGAGGTGTATTTTCCCAAAAGTCCCCACCCCTCCCCTCTTTGCTTCCCCCCTAACCCCTCTTAAACATCCGATTTGCAAGCATTTGGATTACCCTTCATATCTCAGTTGTTATTTATCGCACTCAAATTTTCTATACATCGTTTTATTCCATATATTATTATCCACACTAAAGTAATTTATAGTTTTGTTCTAAGATTAGCAGTTAACTAGATATTAGCTGAGGAATGTCAAGATTTACAATTTTTTGTTAAGTTTGTTAAGAATATTTAAGTTTAAAATTTTAATTTGGTACAATTTCACGAAACACTTAAGATAAAAAGTGTTGAATGATTCTTTAGCTTTCCAACGGTATTAATTTTTCATAGTTTGGATAACGATAACATTAAGTAGAGGGCCGTAAGTAAACCAAGAACTCACCTATCGCAACCCGGACTTAAAAGCAATCTGCCGCGCCCTATTCAAGCTCGCTCCGCTGGTCTTAAACGTTACTTGTAATTATTCCTAATTATTCTAAATAAAGTATATATACAATTTTAGTTCAGAATACAGAAACAAAGTTGGTTATATTTTTATATAAGTTTTTCCAGTTTTATTCGGGGGGGGGGGGGGGGAAGGGTTGGAGGCCTTCATCCCTAACCCACATAGGATCGTTCCATTATCCACCACCTATGGACCCGCCGTGTCCCGGACTGGCAACAACCGGCAGCTGTGAACTAAAATACATGACTGCTTATTCACAGTATGTGTTAAAGAGTAATCAGTATCATCCACAGCATCACGGACAACCCACCCACCCACTTCAAGCTGTTGTGACATTTGCTGAATTATTCACTTCTTTATGTGCATTTTTCATTTCCAAACTTTGCTATTATTTACACATCGTGCTATTTAATTTGTGTAGACAATTTCTACTTACAACAAAAGTACTTCAATGTATTTAACAAACAGATATATTCATGACGTTTTCGACTCAACGCCAACATATATAATTATTCATTATCAATTGCATCTTCATCTTCATCTATGGCTGTTACATTGTTACATGAAAGACCATTGCAGTGTTTACACATAGCTGAGCAATGTAAACCTGTCTTTCGACATCCACAATAGTTCCCACATGCAGATTTACATTCACTTGACACTTAGTGCAACAGATCGTTTGGTGCAAAAGGCTTAGATGTGGTAATTGGCTTAAGAACGTTTCTCTCGCCTCCAGCTTCTTTTACACACTCCAGCTTAGATCAGTATAAATGATGTAGTGTCAGAGCTAAGCCAATGTGAAGTGGTGACAAAAATGATCTGGTTCTTACAGCTGATATAATAGCATGGTTCATGACCACACATTTTCTGTCTACCATTTCAAACTCTGAAACGTTTTTCTATTTCGTAACTCTTTGTGTGAAAGCTGCTAATGTATTTGATAATAAATCTGGATATGTTTCATGATCATATGCCTTCATTTGAATATCTTCTTTAATGATGTCAGCTACAGCCAATACAATCCTAAGTTTTTCCGTTTCTAGGTTCCTATCTCTTTCTTTGTACCAGGTCTCAATAATTTTATGGACAGTATCAGACAAACACACAATGTTCTTTCTACCTGAAACATTAGATACCATAATGCGTTCTTTAAAGTGTTTTAGAAGAAGATTTTTCAGGTGTTTGTCGGAATATGCATCTTTTTTCCCTGAAATGCATGTCATTATATCTTGCAACTCTTGAATTGAATATTGTCATTCATCGCTTTGCTCAATGTAACTGTACAACATTAAAAAAGATTCTTTATCCGCCATCGGTCTGCCTACAAATCCTTCACTTGGGTTTGTGTTTTAAAAAGTGTCATGACTGTTTTTATGGTATCGTACATATTGTTTTCATCTCGTGGAGTGTGCTACCATCGTATTAGCCTAAGGTTTACCCGCTAGAGTGCAGTAGCCATTTATTATTATTACTGTGGCGCCCGCAATCTTGAAATTTGGACGCCATCTCGGAAATCCGTAATTATTCACCTAGAAATTCCGAAAAAAAAAATCAAAAATTAATCAAAAAATCACCCATTAATTTACTGATTTATTCGATCGATTCCTGTCCTCGGTTAATATTACTAAAGTGACAGATTTCGAGAAATAAAAGTTCGCAAGTTCTTTATAAACATAACATTTATTACAAATATTCTTCACTACCACAATTATAAAAATACAAGCAAATTACTTAAGTCTGAGCATTTCTTGAAAAATTAATTCTTCTGAGTGTATTAATGTGTCATTGAGGAGCCAATAAATCTTCAGTTTCTACCTTCCAGTTTTCAGAATGGACTACCAAATAATCAGGTCGTCGGTATATGATACCACACCGTACACACAGTGACGATAGTATTGAGACGTTTAGTGGACAGTTCCGATGTTCATGACGTCTAGCACTCTGTGCTAGCATAAAGGTTGTACCACAATATTTGCAAACAGGCTCTTGCTTGATCATGATAGACCCAGTACAGATATAATAGTGACGATGTAAGCTATCGAGACGTGAAATTAGTTCATTGCACTTGTAACATTGAAACAGTGTTCTTTGCAATACATCATTCGGGCATCAGTTTTTTTCTTGTCTGCGAGAATTTGTAGGTTTAGTAAATGATGCACCACAGTATTTAAACTGACGCGATGAAAGTCCGCCGTCCATTGAAGTCTGAAATGATGCTGTTGGAACTGGAATCGATGAAACAGCACAATTCGATACCGGTATCGCAGATTGCACTGTAATATCTGTAGTTGCTGGTTCCGATGTCGTCAGGAACTCAGGAACAACCTTAACTTATCTTTAGCCCTCGTTTTTGAACCCAACCTCTAATGGTTTACTTTGCACATAATGTTTATTATTTAAGTCTTTCGTCGTCACTTTAATAACACGGTTATTTATGGACAGCTAAACACCATAACTTCCTTGCATTTGTGGTTCTTTCACGGAAATATTTAACGGATATTAATTAAATGTTATGAATTGGATGAAAATAGTCTTGCAAGTGACGACAATCGAGAACTATTGCGCTATTTTGTAGACCTTTCATGTTATACTTAATGAATATGTGTTAAAAATATTGGTGGCCGAACAACAAATGTGAAGTAAGTATCATGTTATAATTTTATAACGATCTCTTGGATAAAAGAAATTAGAAAGCTATGGACGAGTGAGATAGAGCCTAAAAGTGTAATTTCGGTTCTTTTAATGAAACTTTGCACATTTAGCATTAAAAATAATAAATACTTGCTGTCTTATTCTGATTTTAAAAATATCACCACACACAATTTCCCCCCCCCCCCTCAAAAAATATTACCAGCTACGCTATTATAAATTTCTGAAGTATATCATTTCATTTTTGTATTCGGGACTCTCTCGTATTATTAAAAAAAACTTTTTTCTCTATAACACCCAAGCTATGTTGGATACATAAGATATATGTATAAATATATTTAACTCCATATTCTTTCGGCTGCGTAACTATATCTGTGCCAAAAGATGTTACCAAAATTTGATGGATTTTGTCAATTTATTTTATAATGTTTTAGTGCATTAAGTCAAAAATTACTTTAACTTCTAAGATACCCATTTTTCATAATAATTCGAACGCAAAAAAATTAGTTAACATTTTTGATGCTATGATAACTGAGGGAATTGGATATTTGGTACTTTTTTTACTCTTATATTAATCCATTTTTAAGAAACTTTGCCATTAATCTTAAAATAAATTTCCTTCCTTTTAAGGGAGTTTAAGTAATTTTTGCGTTCCATAAAAAAAAGTTTTCTTATATTCCTCTTTCTAAGATATTTACCATACACGAAACTAAACGAGAGACATAATTTTTAAAATTCAATTTATAGATATGAAAGTTCATTGTGTAAAATTACGTTAGTTTTCATAAAAATTCCTCATTTATACATAATTTATTTAATTGTACATCTTTTGGGGTTTAAGGCTGATAAAATGTAAAACTAATTAAAAACTGAAATGCTCAATACAGTGACAACTGCAATTTTTAGATATTCTTCTCGATCTACATTATACCAGCAGGAACATTTTTGACAGGAGGTTGGCAAAACTGGTAGAAAACCTCACGCCAACACTCCAGACCTGATCCTAAGTTTTCAGGCTCAAGCCAATCTCTAGAGAGAGAGAGAGAGAGAGAGAGAGAGAGAGAGAGAGAGAGAGAGAGAGAGAAAGATCTTATACTCGGGTCAACACCGGTTTTTTTCAAGGTTTTCTTCTTCGCGAGCTATTTTTTTCTTTAATCCTCTAGAAGTATAAAAAAAACTAATCGTATTTATTTGGTTCTTTTTTCAATTAATCAAGACGCACGGACCTGCTTTTTTTAGTTGCGCATACATTGTTTTTTTCTAGGTTTACTACAGTACAACCTATTAGAGGTTTAACGTGGAATAAGTAATGTATTTTCAGTTATGCAGAGAAAAATTTCCCGGAACAATATAGTTATATAAAAAACAAATCTCCACAAGACTTGGTTTCTCCATTACGTTAATCAAAAATCAAGTAGTGTGAGCTCATGTGTGATATCGCTTAGCAACAGTGACACTGATTTTTGGATTACCGGAATGTGATTCCAGCAACGATCAGGATACAATAAGCACTCGGTTTGACTGTGAACACATGTAGTGGCAGTCAAGAACCTTATTTATTCATCAATAGTTTAACGTGTTTAGTGACTGTTACTTAAGCAGTTTTAAACATATCTCTGTTTCCAATGGGGTAAGACATTTGGCATCACCGAGCTACTGATAAGCACATCTGCCTTACATAATTGTTAAACTATAATGGTTCAAATCTACAAAATGGTTCATAAGTACTTACAAAAAATTAAAGGGTATATAAGGCATAAATTAGCAAGTAGTATTTCACAAATATAAACAAAGGCCCAAACATTTTATGTCAGTCCATGAACAGCCATTTCATTTCGTTTTTTCATAAAGGAAATTCATAACTGCCATCTTATTACCAAGAAGTTCCTCCTAACTCGTACAGTTCTTGCCTTGAATGTTGTTACTATGATAAGTACTTACCTAGTAACTTACAAAGAGCTCTCTTTAACTATCGCCCTTTGGGATTGTGACCCCATATTTTTTAGGTTTTACCCGTACTTAAAGTTTGTCAAAGGACTTTTAAATCGATCTGTAGATTTGTAGTGAGCTTTCAACTTCATTCGCATCACGATGATTTTAATTATTGTGCTAATAGGTCAATCATTTAAATACGATTATTTCAATCAACTTTTAAGGTTAAATGTTTAAAATGACACATATATACTTAAACTTGTTTAGAAAAACAGAATTTGGTTAAGATAATGAAATATAATAATGATTTTAAAATAACACCGTTTTCAATGTAGTTACGTATCTCTTACTTTTAATAGTTTAGCATTAAAACCCAGGCCAAAATATTACATGGGATATGAATTTAATAATTTCGTAACTATTTTCACCATGAAATACGTTCTTGAATGTTGTATACTTTGAAATAATCTGATCCTAATTTACGCCACAGAATTTTTACGGCTCATTTTGAGAGCGCAGTCCATCACATTGGGATGTGTTGCAGAATTATCACGTTAGACTCACGTTTGGTGTGAAATTGTTTCGAATTCCTGTCTAAGATTCCTGATTTCAATTTTGCATGTTTTACTGAAATATTTCCAGACAAACGGTGGGATGATCCCTCACAGTATGCCAGTACCCGTTCATTCACGTACTTGCCTGACTTGTAATCCAGGTGTCCACCTGTAATTGTCTCACAGTCCTTAAGATGTAAACCGGATATATACTTACTAAAATATCTATACTTAGTCAGGGCTACACCATTAAAAAATTCCCCTTTATTTTACATAGAACTTTCGTTAAAATAATATCCAAGTTTCCCTGTAAATTCACATGTACTAAGTTCACTTACTTTCAACATGAATACACAAGAATAATATTGGTATATATAAATTAATTCTGAAAAATGGTTTTAATTGCCGAATAAAAATTACATATTTCTTCCAAGTTTGTTATTTTACCTTGTTTATAACGAAAATACAAAACACAAAAGTATAAATATACGGCGTTTATCTACAAATTCCCAGCTAACCAAAATAAAGTAAGGACTATTATGTAAGAGCGGAGCCAGACTCTGGCCTGGCCTCGGGCCACAGCTGGTCGCTGGGAAGCCCGCGCGGGAGACGAGTTAGCTCGGACTCGCACTCGCTGGTGCAGGCTAACTCAATACCGGCTCTGCAGGTACGTGACTAGAAGCCAGCTATACCTTTGTCCTTGCATTATCTTTGTCCGCGTGCGCAGCAAGCTGAAGAACGCTGGCAGTAGTAAGAACTTTTTTTTTATTTGTTATTTTACTAAAGCAAGTCTAAGTAGTAAAATTGGTTTGATTCTTAAATTATTTTTTAACTACGAATAAAATTAATGTCACAATTGTTTTCACTTTAAATACGCGTAATACTTTTCAGAAAAAGGTTTTACTTAGCGAAAAATAATATAAATAAAACAGACAGATTTTGCGCTTCTGAACACTTTACCAAAATACACGACAATCAGTAGATAAAACGATATTTTACTTTATAATAAATATAAAATGTGTGTTTAGGATTACAAATAAAATAATTTTATTGGTTTCTAATACTTTAGGTACAGACATTGTCCTCAAAAAGTTTAGTGATAAAATGATAATATAAAATGAAATGAAATTTAAAATGGGAACGAAAGTTTCCTTTTAGGTAAATTTAAAAGAAATACTATCTCTCGTAGCTGTTAACATAGTGCGACATCCAGAAAATTGTGATATAGTTTTTCGTTTCATGGTTCATAGACCCCAAAATTGTCGTTAAACGCAACAGTATTTAAGAAAACGATAATTGCCGTAAGTTTTCACAAATCACTTCCCAAGTAATGTATAAAATATAGAAGTGAAAAATTAGGTCTAGTTCGTTAATGGGCAATATCCGACCTAAGGGGAAGAAATGGGGGTTGTTTTATTGAAAAATATAATATGACAAGTATGACATCAGTAGATGTATATAGTTCGTATGAGGACACCGGAGGACGGAGGGGGATTAAGGGATTATGTCACTTCCTTCGACCATGCACACACGAAAAAGTGACCCGTTACGTTCATCAGCCATGTACGCACGAAAAAATGTCCCGTTACAGTAGATGGAAAATACCGGTTCTGGAACAGGCACAGGATCCAGGAGCCGACCTCGAACATTGACTTGAACCTTGACCTTGAACCTTAACCTTGACCTTTGACCTACACCTTGACATTTAACCTTGACCTTGACCTTTAACTTTGACCTTGACCTTTAACTATGACATTGACCTTGAAATTTGACCTTGAATATTGACCTTGAACCTTGACTTTAACCTTGAACATTGACTTTGACCTTTAAAATTGACTTTGACCCTGAACTTTGACCTTAACCATAACCTTGAAATTTGACCTTGACCTTGAAATTTTACCCTGACATTAAAATTCGACCCTGACATTTAGCCTTGCAAACCCTCGATGTTGCCAAACTTATAACGTCATCTAATCCATATGCTAACCTAACCTAACCTAACCTAACCTAACCTAAACAAAACTAAACTAAACTAAACTAAACTAACCTAACCTAACCTAACCTAACCTAACCTAAACTAAACTAAACTAAACTAAACTAACCTCACCTAACCTAATCCATATGCTAATCTATGCTAACCTAACCTAACCTAACCTAACCTAACCTAACCTAACCTAACCTAACCTAAACTAAACTAAACTAAACTAAACTAACCTAACCTAACCTAACCTAACCTAACCTAACCTAACCTAAACTAAACTAAACTAAACTAACCTCACCTAACCTAATCCATATGCTAATCTATGCTAACCTATCCTAACCTAACCTAACCTAACCTAACCTAACCTAACCTAAACTAAACTAAACTAAACTAAACTAAACTAAACTAAACCAACCTAACCTAACCTAACCTAACCTAACCTAAACTAAACTAAACTAAAAAACTAACCTCACCTAACCTAATCCATATACTAATCTATGCTAACCTAACCTAACCTAACCTAACCTAACCTAAACTTTCCTAACCTAAACTAAACTAAACTAAACTAAACTAAACTAAACTAAACCTAACCTAACCTAACCTAACCAAACCAAACCAAACCTAACCTAACTAACCTATCCTAATCCATATGCTAATCTATGCTAACCTAACCTAACCTAACCTAACATAACATAACCTTACCTAATCCATATGCTAATCTATGCTAACCTAACCTAACCTAACCTAACCTAACCTAACCTAACCTAACCTAAACTAAACTAAACTAACCTAACCTAACCTAATCCATATGCTAATCTATGCTTACCTAACCTAACCTAACCTAACCTAACCTAACCTAACCTAACCTAACCTAACCTAACCTAACCTAACCTTACCTAAACTAAACTAAACTAAACTAAACTAAACTAAACCTAACCTAACCTAACCAAACCTAACCAAACCTAACCTAACCTAACCTAACCTAATCCATATGCTAGTCTATGCTAACCTAACCTAACCTAACCTAACCTAATCCATATGCTAATCTATGCTAACCTAACCTAATCCATGCCAATCTATGCTAATCCATGCCAATCTATGCTAATCCATGTCAATCTATGCCAATCCGTATGCCAATCTATGTTAATTCGTATACCAATCTATGCTAACCTGTATGCCAATCTATGCTAATCTATATGCCAATCTATGCTAATCCATATGTTAATCCATGCTAATCCATTTACCATTTTGTATTTCTAGAAATTTCCACCAACTTCGAATCGTGATGTCACCGTTGCACTTTTCGTCACGGTACTCAGAGAAAACCATCAGGGATGATGTCGTTTATAAACATCATAAATTACCAATTTTTTTTAAAAAAAGTCCAAATTTAATCCTACTTAAGCAACATGAGAGTTCTTGCACAAGCCGGCTTGTGAACTTTTTGCTTAAGCAACATGAGAGTTCTAGTACAAGCCCGCTTGTGAACTCTTTTCTTAAGCAACATGAGAGTTCTAGCACAAGCCCGCTTGTGAACTCTTTGCTTAAGCAACATGAGAGTTCTAGCACAAGCCCGCTTGTGAACTCTTTGCTTAAGCAACATGAGAGTTCTAGCACAAGCCCGCTTGTGAACTCTTTGCTTTAGTGCAACATCTTCCGCAGAGCAGACCTCAACGGCTTCAGAAGTTAACATGTCAGCAGTGTTACAATGGTTGTCAACAGTTCCAGTGGCATTGATGAAGGAAGGAGCAACCAGCGGTGTTCCATCACCCGACTGCACGTACTGTGAGAAGATCAAAACTTGAAATTATGGGATTATGTAATACACAATTGTAGTAATAACTCTGAACGCATTAAATATCAGTGCAACAGGTGTTTAAGCAAGTTTGTACAACATGGAACATTAAAAAGGCACCTCAGGAATTGTGATAGACTGGCTGCACATTCATCGGAATCAAGCTGTATATTTTGTAACAAAACATTGGCAAATATTCGAAGTGCACAACGACACGAAATATATCACTGTCCTTTCAATGAAGTCGATAATTCGACTTTGTGTGCAAATTGTGGTGTACCAATATGTCGAGCTGATAAACTGAATAGACATTTAAAGTCATGTAAAGGACATAGTCCGTATAGTAAGAAGACTGTTTGAATCGAGAGATCCACGAAACTTTGGTAATTTGTCTGTGTGTTTTTCGTACTTGTGGTAGTGCATAATTTATGTAATAAAAGTTTTTTTAAAAGAACTTGCGGTGTTTTTTATTTTCTCAAACCTGACACTTTAGTGGTACTTTATTAAAATATTAAAGTTGTTTTGTATCGGTCAGGGATCGAACCAAGGACCTAAGTCGATCTAATCAATCAGTATATAGATTACAAAATTATTTAATGAATTTTGAACTTTTTCCCGGATCTCTAGCATTAAAATTACGCATTTCCAATATGGTGGTCTTGATGTCTGATAGGATGATGGTCGTAGAGGATTTAGAGTCTCTTTACGAATGTTGAACATGGTTTATTGAAATTATTATTTTTACATAAAATTAAACATTATTACATCGATCGGATATCGAACCGAGGACAGGAGCGGATCGAATCAATATGTAAATTAATGAGTGATTTATTTAATGAATTCTGAACTTTTTCCTGAATTC
>NW_026962909.1:50000-62500 GCF_032445375.1 Bacillus rossius redtenbacheri
TTATTCCCGTACAATTTACAAATTTAAATCCGTTCTTATTCTTGTAGAATCTTAAATAATTATCTATAACTTTCTATTAAATATAATAATTTTCATACGACATAATATTACTGCAAGAGGTTAAATTTACAGGCGTTGAATGACAGAATAATTCATATTCCTTAGTATACACACAATGAATTCCTTTCAAATTGTTTTTAAACCTTTATTATATAACCTAAAACTTTAGTCTGATACAATTTTTAATACAAATAACCATTGCTGCAAAGGGTAGATAAATAGGAGTTAAAAAAGAAGTGAATAGCTCCCTTAGTAGACATACCATCAAATCCGATCATATTGTTTGTAAATCCTGTAATTCTTATCTAAAAAAGAGTCTGAAATTTTTTTGATAGTACAAAATTTAAAAGCAAGGGGCTTAAAATGCCTAGCGTTGAAATAAGAAAATAACTTTTTTTAACTTGTGCACATTCGATTCCAATCTATTTTTTGTTTAACTTTTTTCAATATTGTCTAATGTAAACTTTATGCAACAAAACATTACTACAATGGGTGGAAATAACAATGGTACAAGTATAAAAATTCATTACTATCAAATCAGCTACATATATATTGTTAAAACCCTCAACTTTATTTAAAACGTAACGCTGAAATTATTTTTGATAAAACCAACTATTACCGTCAAAACAGTGATTGAAATAATAAAAAATTAAAACTTCCTTAGTATCAATTTCTTTCGAAATAATTTAAAACTATTTTAATATTATCTTAAGCCTTTGACAAAATAAAAAAAAATATCAACCTCGAAATTATTGCACGGGATTAAAAATAGATTCTGAAGGTAAAAAATATATAATTTCCTTGGTTAGCCTATGTTATGAAATTTGTTGTAGCCTATTAAATGCTGGATACATTAAGTCCAAAACATTCAAAATATTTTCGCTGCCTACGAGAAAAATTTTCATTCGATCAATTTGTAATATTGGAGAACATATTGTGCATTTATAAAATGTTCCAGGAGTTGATGGAAGTGTCCAGAAGAGGAGGCAGGCCTGTCTGCTAGCCCAGGAAATGAAAGGAAAAAAAGGAAAAATGTCGAGAAAAATTAGAGACAAGCTGAACTTTTGGCAGGTGTAAGGACCCAAAAAGAGGTGTATTTTCCCAAAAGTCCCCACCCCTCCCCTCTTTGCTTCCCCCCTAACCCCTCTTAAACATCCGATTTGCAAGCATTTGGATTACCCTTCATATCTCAGTTGTTATTTATCGCACTCAAATTTTCTATACATCGTTTTATTCCATATATTATTATCCACACTAAAGTAATTTATAGTTTTGTTCTAAGATTAGCAGTTAACTAGATATTAGCTGAGGAATGTCAAGATTTACAATTTTTTGTTAAGTTTGTTAAGAATATTTAAGTTTAAAATTTTAATTTGGTACAATTTCACGAAACACTTAAGATAAAAAGTGTTGAATGATTCTTTAGCTTTCCAACGGTATTAATTTTTCATAGTTTGGATAACGATAACATTAAGTAGAGGGCCGTATTAAACCAAGAACTCACCTATCGCAACCCGGACTTAAAAGCAATCTGCCGCGCCCTATTCAAGCTCGCTCCGCTGGTCTTAAACGTTACTTGTAATTATTCCTAATTATTCTAAATAAAGTATATATACAATTTTAGTTCAGAATACAGAAACAAAGTTGGTTATATTTTTATATAAGTTTTTCCAGTTTTATTCGGGGGGGGGGGGGGGGGAAGGGTTGGCGGCCTTCATCCCTAACCCACATAGGATCGTTCCATTATCCACCACCTATGGACCCGCCGTGTCCCGGACTGGCAACAACCGGCAGCTGTGAACTAAAATACATGACTGCTTATTCACAGTATGTGTTAAAGAGTAATCAGTATCATCCACAGCATCACGGACAACCCACCCACCCACTTCAAGCTGTTGTGACATTTGCTGAATTATTCACTTCTTTATGTGCATTTTTCATTTCCAAACTTTGCTATTATTTACACATCGTGCTATTTAATTTGTGTAGACAATTTCTACTTACAACAAAAGTACTTCAATGTATTTAACAAACAGATATATTCATGACGTTTTCGACTCAACGCCAACATATATAATTATTCATTATCAATTGCATCTTCATCTTCATCTATGGCTGTTACATTGTTACATGAAAGACCATTGCAGTGTTTACACATAGCTGAGCAATGTAAACCTGTCTTTCGACATCCACAATAGTTCCCACATGCAGATTTACATTCACTTGACACTTAGTGCAACAGATCGTTTGGTGCAAAAGGCTTAGATGTGGTAATTGGCTTAAGAACGTTTCTCTCGCCTCCAGCTTCTTTTACACACTCCAGCTTAGATCAGTATAAATGATGTAGTGTCAGAGCTAAGCCAATGTGAAGTGGTGACAAAAATGATCTGGTTCTTACAGCTGATATAATAGCATGGTTCATGACCACACATTTTCTGTCTACCATTTCAAACTCTGAAACGTTTTTCTATTTCGTAACTCTTTGTGTGAAAGCTGCTAATGTATTTGATAATAAATCTGGATATGTTTCATGATCATATGCCTTCATTTGAATATCTTCTTTAATGATGTCAGCTACAGCCAATACAATCCTAAGTTTTTCCGTTTCTAGGTTCCTATCTCTTTCTTTGTACCAGGTCTCAATAATTTTATGGACAGTATCAGACAAACACACAATGTTCTTTCTACCTGAAACATTAGATACCATAATGCGTTCTTTAAAGTGTTTTAGAAGAAGATTTTTCAGGTGTTTGTCGGAATATGCATCTTTTTTCCCTGAAATGCATGTCATTATATCTTGCAACTCTTGAATTGAATATTGTCATTCATCGCTTTGCTCAATGTAACTGTACAACATTAAAAAAGATTCTTTATCCGCCATCGGTCTGCCTACAAATCCTTCACTTGGGTTTGTGTTTTAAAAAGTGTCATGACTGTTTTTATGGTATCGTACATATTGTTTTCATCTCGTGGAGTGTGCTACCATCGTATTAGCCTAAGGTTTACCCGCTAGAGTGCAGTAGCCATTTATTATTATTACTGTGGCGCCCGCAATCTTGAAATTTGGACGCCATCTCGGAAATCCGTAATTATTCACCTAGAAATTCCGAAAAAAAAAATCAAAAATTAATCAAAAAATCACCCATTAATTTACTGATTTATTCGATCGATTCCTGTCCTCGGTTAATATTACTAAAGTGACAGATTTCGAGAAATAAAAGTTCGCAAGTTCTTTATAAACATAACATTTATTACAAATATTCTTCACTACCACAATTATAAAAATACAAGCAAATTACTTAAGTCTGAGCATTTCTTGAAAAATTAATTCTTCTGAGTGTATTAATGTGTCATTGAGGAGCCAATAAATCTTCAGTTTCTACCTTCCAGTTTTCAGAATGGACTACCAAATAATCAGGTCGTCGGTATATGATACCACACCGTACACACAGTGACGATAGTATTGAGACGTTTAGTGGACAGTTCCGATGTTCATGACGTCTAGCACTCTGTGCTAGCATAAAGGTTGTACCACAATATTTGCAAACAGGCTCTTGCTTGATCATGATAGACCCAGTACAGATATAATAGTGACGATGTAAGCTATCGAGACGTGAAATTAGTTCATTGCACTTGTAACATTGAAACAGTGTTCTTTGCAATACATCATTCGGGCATCAGTTTTTTTCTTGTCTGCGAGAATTTGTAGGTTTAGTAAATGATGCACCACAGTATTTAAACTGACGCGATGAAAGTCCGCCGTCCATTGAAGTCTGAAATGATGCTGTTGGAACTGGAATCGATGAAACAGCACAATTCGATACCGGTATCGCAGATTGCACTGTAATATCTGTAGTTGCTGGTTCCGATGTCGTCAGGAACTCAGGAACAACCTTAACTTATCTTTAGCCCTCGTTTTTGAACCCAACCTCTAATGGTTTACTTTGCACATAATGTTTATTATTTAAGTCTTTCGTCGTCACTTTAATAACACGGTTATTTATGGACAGCTAAACACCATAACTTCCTTGCATTTGTGGTTCTTTCACGGAAATATTTAACGGATATTAATTAAATGTTATGAATTGGATGAAAATAGTCTTGCAAGTGACGACAATCGAGAACTATTGCGCTATTTTGTAGACCTTTCATGTTATACTTAATGAATATGTGTTAAAAATATTGGTGGCCGAACAACAAATGTGAAGTAAGTATCATGTTATAATTTTATAACGATCTCTTGGATAAAAGAAATTAGAAAGCTATGGACGAGTGAGATAGAGCCTAAAAGTGTAATTTCGGTTCTTTTAATGAAACTTTGCACATTTAGCATTAAAAATAATAAATACTTGCTGTCTTATTCTGATTTTAAAAATATCACCACACACAATTTCCCCCCCCCCCCCCTCAAAAAATATTACCAGCTACGCTATTATAAATTTCTGAAGTATATCATTTCATTTTTGTATTCGGGACTCTCTCGTATTATTAAAAAAAACTTTTTTCTCTATAACACCCAAGCTATGTTGGATACATAAGATATATGTATAAATATATTTAACTCCATATTCTTTCGGCTGCGTAACTATATCTGTGCCAAAAGATGTTACCAAAATTTGATGGATTTTGTCAATTTATTTTATAATGTTTTAGTGCATTAAGTCAAAAATTACTTTAACTTCTAAGATACCCATTTTTCATAATAATTCGAACGCAAAAAAATTAGTTAACATTTTTGATGCTATGATAACTGAGGGAATTGGATATTTGGTACTTTTTTTACTCTTATATTAATCCATTTTTAAGAAACTTTGCCATTAATCTTAAAATAAATTTCCTTCCTTTTAAGGGAGTTTAAGTAATTTTTGCGTTCCATAAAAAAAAGTTTTCTTATATTCCTCTTTCTAAGATATTTACCATACACGAAACTAAACGAGAGACATAATTTTTAAAATTCAATTTATAGATATGAAAGTTCATTGTGTAAAATTACGTTAGTTTTCATAAAAATTCCTCATTTATACATAATTTATTTAATTGTACATCTTTTGGGGTTTAAGGCTGATAAAATGTAAAACTAATTAAAAACTGAAATGCTCAATACAGTGACAACTGCAATTTTTAGATATTCTTCTCGATCTACATTATACCAGCAGGAACATTTTTGACAGGAGGTTGGCAAAACTGGTAGAAAACCTCACGCCAACACTCCAGACCTGATCCTAAGTTTTCAGGCTCAAGCCAATCTCTAGAGAGAGAGAGAGAGAGAGAGAGAGAGAGAGAGAGAAAGATCTTATACTCGGGTCAACACCGGTTTTTTTCAAGGTTTTCTTCTTCGCGAGCTATTTTTTTCTTTAATCCTCTAGAAGTATAAAAAAAACTAATCGTATTTATTTGGTTCTTTTTTCAATTAATCAAGACGCACGGACCTGCTTTTTTTAGTTGCGCATACATTGTTTTTTTCTAGGTTTACTACAGTACAACCTATTAGAGGTTTAACGTGGAATAAGTAATGTATTTTCAGTTATGCAGAGAAAAATTTCCCGGAACAATATAGTTATATAAAAAACAAATCTCCACAAGACTTGGTTTCTCCATTACGTTAATCAAAAATCAAGTAGTGTGAGCTCATGTGTGATATCGCTTAGCAACAGTGACACTGATTTTTGGATTACCGGAATGTGATTCCAGCAACGATCAGGATACAATAAGCACTCGGTTTGACTGTGAACACATGTAGTGGCAGTCAAGAACCTTATTTATTCATCAATAGTTTAACGTGTTTAGTGACTGTTACTTAAGCAGTTTTAAACATATCTCTGTTTCCAATGGGGTAAGACATTTGGCATCACCGAGCTACTGATAAGCACATCTGCCTTACATAATTGTTAAACTATAATGGTTCAAATCTACAAAATGGTTCATAAGTACTTACAAAAAATTAAAGGGTATATAAGGCATAAATTAGCAAGTAGTATTTCACAAATATAAACAAAGGCCCAAACATTTTATGTCAGTCCATGAACAGCCATTTCATTTCGTTTTTTCATAAAGGAAATTCATAACTGCCATCTTATTACCAAGAAGTTCCTCCTAACTCGTACAGTTCTTGCCTTGAATGTTGTTACTATGATAAGTACTTACCTAGTAACTTACAAAGAGCTCTCTTTAACTATCGCCCTTTGGGATTGTGACCCCATATTTTTTAGGTTTTACCCATACTTAAAGTTTGTCAAAGGACTTTTAAATCGATCTGTAGATTTGTAGTGAGCTTTCAACTTCATTCGCATCACGATGATTTTAATTATTGTGCTAATAGGTCAATCATTTAAATACGATTATTTCAATCAACTTTTAAGGTTAAATGTTTAAAATGACACATATATACTTAAACTTGTTTAGAAAAACAGAATTTGGTTAAGATAATGAAATATAATAATGATTTTAAAATAACACCGTTTTCAATGTAGTTACGTATCTCTTACTTTTAATAGTTTAGCATTAAAACCCAGGCCAAAATATTACATGGGATATGAATTTAATAATTTCGTAACTATTTTCACCATGAAATACGTTCTTGAATGTTGTATACTTTGAAATAATCTGATCCTAATTTACGCCACAGAATTTTTACGGCTCATTTTGAGAGCGCAGTCCATCACATTGGGATGTGTTGCAGAATTATCACGTTAGACTCACGTTTGGTGTGAAATTGTTTCGAATTCCTGTCTAAGATTCCTGATTTCAATTTTGCATGTTTTACTGAAATATTTCCAGACAAACGGTGGGATGATCCCTCACAGTATGCCAGTACCCGTTCATTCACGTACTTGCCTGACTTGTAATCCAGGTGTCCACCTGTAATTGTCTCACAGTCCTTAAGATGTAAACCGGATATATACTTACTAAAATATCTATACTTAGTCAGGGCTACACCATTAAAAAATTCCCCTTTATTTTACATAGAACTTTCGTTAAAATAATATCCAAGTTTCCCTGTAAATTCACATGTACTAAGTTCACTTACTTTCAACATGAATACACAAGAATAATATTGGTATATATAAATTAATTCTGAAAAATGGTTTTAATTGCCGAATAAAAATTACATATTTCTTCCAAGTTTGTTATTTTACCTTGTTTATAACGAAAATACAAAACACAAAAGTATAAATATACGGCGTTTATCTACAAATTCCCAGCTAACCGAAATAAAGTAAGGACTATTATGTAAGAGCGGAGCCAGACTCTGGCCTGGCCTCGGGCCACAGCTGGTCGCTGGGAAGCCCGCGCGGGAGACGAGTTAGCTCGGACTCGCACTCGCTGGTGCAGGCTAACTCAATACCGGCTCTGCAGGTACGTGACTAGAAGCCAGCTATACCTTTGTCCTTGCATTATCTTTGTCCGCGTGCGCAGCAAGCTGAAGAACGCTGGCAGTAGTAAGAACTTTTTTTTTATTTGTTATTTTACTAAAGCAAGTCTAAGTAGTAAAATTGGTTTGATTCTTAAATTATTTTTTAACTACGAATAAAATTAATGTCACAATTGTTTTCACTTTAAATACGCGTAATACTTTTCAGAAAAAGGTTTTACTTAGCGAAAAATAATATAAATAAAACAGACAGATTTTGCGCTTCTGAACACTTTACCAAAATACACGACAATCAGTAGATAAAACGATATTTTACTTTATAATAAATATAAAATGTGTGTTTAGGATTACAAATAAAATAATTTTATTGGTTTCTAATACTTTAGGTACAGACATTGTCCTCAAAAAGTTTAGTGATAAAATGATAATATAAAATGAAATGAAATTTAAAATGGGAACGAAAGTTTCCTTTTAGGTAAATTTAAAAGAAATACTATCTCTCGTAGCTGTTAACATAGTGCGACATCCAGAAAATTGTGATATAGTTTTTCGTTTCATGGTTCATAGACCCCAAAATTGTCGTTAAACGCAACAGTATTTAAGAAAACGATAATTGCCGTAAGTTTTCACAAATCACTTCCCAAGTAATGTATAAAATATAGAAGTGAAAAATTAGGTCTAGTTCGTTAATGGGCAATATCCGACCTAAGGGGAAGAAATGGGGGTTGTTTTATTGAAAAATATAATATGACAAGTATGACATCAGTAGATGTATATAGTTCGTATGAGGACACCGGAGGACGGAGGGGGATTAAGGGATTATGTCACTTCCTTCGACCATGCACACACGAAAAAGTGACCCGTTACGTTCATCAGCCATGTACGCACGAAAAAATGTCCCGTTACAGTAGATGGAAAATACCGGTTCTGGAACAGGCACAGGATCCAGGAGCCGACCTCGAACATTGACTTGAACCTTGACCTTGAACCTTAACCTTGACCTTTGACCTACACCTTGACATTTAACCTTGACCTTGACCTTTAACTTTGACCTTGACCTTTAACTATGACATTGACCTTGAAATTTGACCTTGAATATTGACCTTGAACCTTGACTTTAACCTTGAACATTGACTTTGACCTTTAAAATTGACTTTGACCCTGAACTTTGACCTTAACCATAACCTTGAAATTTGACCTTGACCTTGAAATTTTACCCTGACATTAAAATTCGACCCTGACATTTAGCCTTGCAAACCCTCGATGTTGCCAAACTTATAACGTCATCTAATCCATATGCTAACCTAACCTAACCTAACCTAACCTAACCTAAACAAAACTAAACTAAACTAAACTAAACTAACCTAACCTAACCTAACCTAACCTAACCTAAACTAAACTAAACTAAACTAAACTAACCTCACCTAACCTAATCCATATGCTAATCTATGCTAACCTAACCTAACCTAACCTAACCTAACCTAACCTAACCTAACCTAACCTAACCTAAACTAAACTAAACTAAACTAAACTAACCTAACCTAACCTAACCTAACCTAACCTAACCTAACCTAAACTAAACTAAACTAAACTAACCTCACCTAACCTAATCCATATGCTAATCTATGCTAACCTATCCTAACCTAACCTAACCTAACCTAACCTAACCTAACCTAAACCAAACTAAACTAAACTAAACTAAACTAAACTAAACCAACCTAACCTAACCTAACCTAACCTAACCTAAACTAAACTAAACTAAAAAACTAACCTCACCTAACCTAATCCATATACTAATCTATGCTAACCTAACCTAACCTAACCTAACCTAACCTAAACTTTCCTAACCTAAACTAAACTAAACTAAACTAAACTAAACTAAACTAAACCTAACCTAACCTAACCTAACCAAACCAAACCAAACCTAACCTAACTAACCTATCCTAATCCATATGCTAATCTATGCTAACCTAACCTAACCTAACCTAACATAACATAACCTTACCTAATCCATATGCTAATCTATGCTAACCTAACCTAACCTAACCTAACCTAACCTAACCTAACCTAACCTAAACTAAACTAAACTAACCTAACCTAACCTAATCCATATGCTAATCTATGCTTACCTAACCTAACCTAACCTAACCTAACCTAACCTAACCTAACCTAACCTAACCTAACCTAACCTAACCTTACCTAAACTAAACTAAACTAAACTAAACTAAACTAAACCTAACCTAACCTAACCAAACCTAACCAAACCTAACCTAACCTAACCTAACCTAATCCATATGCTAGTCTATGCTAACCTAACCTAACCTAACCTAACCTAACCTAATCCATATGCTAATCTATGCTAACCTAACCTAATCCATGCCAATTAATGCTAATCCATGCCAATCTATGCTAATCCATGTCAATCTATGCCAATCCGTATGCCAATCTATGTTAATTCGTATACCAATCTATGCTAACCTGTATGCCAATCTATGCTAATCTATATGCCAATCTATGCTAATCCATATGTTAATCCATGCTAATCCATTTACCATTTTGTATTTCTAGAAATTTCCACCAACTTCGAATCGTGATGTCACCGTTGCACTTTTCGTCACGGCACTCAGAGAAAACCATCAGGGATGATGTCGTTTATAAACATCATAAATTACCAATTTTTTTTAAAAAAAGTCCAAATTTAATCCTACTTAAGCAACATGAGAGTTCTTGCACAAGCCGGCTTGTGAACTTTTTGCTTAAGCAACATGAGAGTTCTAGTACAAGCCCGCTTGTGAACTCTTTTCTTAAGCAACATGAGAGTTCTAGCACAAGCCCGCTTGTGAACTCTTTGCTTAAGCAACATGAGAGTTCTAGCACAAGCCCGCTTGTGAACTCTTTGCTTAAGCAACATGAGAGTTCTAGCACAAGCCCGCTTGTGAACTCTTTGCTTTAGTGCAACATCTTCCGCAGAGCAGACCTCAACGGCTTCAGAAGTTAACATGTCAGCAGTGTTACAATGGTTGTCAACAGTTCCAGTGGCATTGATGAAGGAAGGAGCAACCAGCGGTGTTCCATCACCCGACTGCACGTACTGTGAGAAGATCAAAACTTGAAATTATGGGATTATGTAATACACAATTGTAGTAATAACTCTGAACGCATTAAATATCAGTGCAACAGGTGTTTAAGCAAGTTTGTACAACATGGAACATTAAAAAGGCACCTCAGGAATTGTGATAGACTGGCTGCACATTCATCGGAATCAAGCTGTATATTTTGTAACAAAACAATGGCAAATATTCGAAGTGCACAACGACACGAAATATATCACTGTCCTTTCAATGAAGTCGATAATTCGACTTTGTGTGCAAATTGTGGTGTACCAATATGTCGAGCTGATAAACTGAATAGACATTTAAAGTCATGTAAAGGACATAGTCCGTATAGTAAGAAGACTGTTTGAATCGAGAGATCCACGAAACTTTGGTAATTTGTCTGTGTGTTTTTCGTACTTGTGGTAGTGCATAATTTATGTAATAAAAGTTTTTTTAAAAGAACTTGCGGTGTTTTTTATTTTCTCAAACCTGACACTTTAGTGGTACTTTATTAAAATATTAAAGTTGTTTTGTATCGGTCAGGGATCGAACCAAGGACCTAAGTCGATCTAATCAATCAGTATATAGATTACAAAATTATTTAATGAATTTTGAACTTTTTCCCGGATCTCTAGCATTAAAATTACGCATTTCCAATATGGTGGTCTTGATGTCTGATAGGATGATGGTCGTAGAGGATTTAGAGTCTCTTTACGAATGTTGAACATGGTTTATTGAAATTATTATTTTTACATAAAATTAAACATTATTACATCGATCGGATATCGAACCGAGGACAGGAGCGGATCGAATCAATATGTAAATTAATGAGTGATTTATTTAATGAATTCTGAACTTTTTCCTGAATTCCTAGCTAAATAATTACGGATTTTCAAGATGGCAGCCAAATTTCAAGATGGCTGGTGTCACAGTAATAAATGATTACTGCACTCTAGTGGATAAGAACTAAACTAACATGGCGTCAGCGTACTCTCGCTCACGATACAATGATGATGGCTTCCAGCATCGAAGACAAGATGGCGGACATGGCATCATACTAGATGACATTATATATACTTTGAAAAAAAAAGTGGTGGGAGTCAGTCTGCCTGCAGCCACCACGAGGGAAGGATCGGTCGCCATTTTTTTTTGCCCTCACCAGGTTCGAACCGAGGACTCCGAGCTCCGTGTCGTAAAAGTTTGTTTTTTTTATAAATTTTAAATTTTTTTTCATTAAACTCGGATAATATATTTAAAGATGGCGACGGTGGCGCGCTCCTGCGGTAACTTTAAGAATTAAAGATGGCTCGGTGGCACACTCTGGTAGCAACACTAGGAACTAAAGATGGCGACGGTGGCATCATCTGGTATCGATTATTATGAACTAAAATATGGCGATGGTGACGCCATCTACCAGCCAACTTGAGAACCAAGATGGCGGCACCTCTGGCAACTAATTTTTGAATTTGGTGCGCGATACTAGCGACATCTACCAACCAACTTGAGGACCAAGATGGCGTCGCCTATGGCAACTAATTTTTGAATTTAGCGTCATCTGGTAGTCTGTGCGGGAATTAAAGATGGTGGCTGTATAATAATTTTAATTTCTAATGTGACGCCTTAGGTATGCATTAAAGAAGGCAAAAGATGGCGGCTGATGTTTACATTAAATTTCGAAAAGTTGAAGTTCGAAAAAAAATTCGAATCCGAGATGGCTGCCGTGACGAAAAGTGCAACGGTGACGTCACGATTCGAAGTTGGTGGAAATTTCTAGAAATACAAAATGGTAAATGGATTAGCATGGATTAACATATGGATTAGCATAGATTGGCATATGGATTAGCATAGATTGGCATACAGGTTAGCATAGATTGGTATACGAATTAGCATAGATTGGCATACAGATTGGCATAAATTGACATGGATTAGCATAGATTGGCATGGATTAGTATAGATTGGCATGGATTAGGTTA
>NW_026962909.1:65000-77500 GCF_032445375.1 Bacillus rossius redtenbacheri
TTAGGTTAGGTGAGGTTAGTTTAGTTTAGTTTAGTTTAGGTTAGGTTAGGTTAGGTTAGGTTAGGTTAGGTTAGTTTAGTTTAGTTTAGTTTAGTTTAGGTTAGGATAGGTTAGGTTAGGTTAGGTTAGGTTAGGTTAGGTTAGGTTAGGTTAGCATAGATTAGCATATGGATTAGGTTAGGTGAGGTTAGTTTAGTTTAGTTTAGTTTAGTTTAGGTTAGGTTAGGTTAGGTTAGGTTAGGTTAGTTTAGTTTAGTTTAGTTTAGTTTTGTTTAGGTTAGGTTAGGTTAGGTTAGGTTAGGTTAGCATATGGATTAGATGACGTTATAAGTTTGGCAACATCGAGGGTTTGCAAGGCTAAATGTCAGGGTCGAATTTTAATGTCAGGGTAAAATTTCAAGGTCAAGGTCAAATTTCAAGGTTATGGTTAAGGTCAAAGTTCAGGGTCAAAGTCAATTTTAAAGGTCAAAGTCAATGTTCAAGGTTAAAGTCAAGGTTCAAGGTCAATATTCAAGGTCAAATTTCAAGGTCAATGTCATAGTTAAAGGTCAAGGTCAAAGTTAAAGGTCAAGGTCAAGGTTAAATGTCAAGGTGTAGGTCAAAGGTCAAGGTTAAGGTTCAAGGTCAAGGTTCAAGTCAATGTTCGAGGTCGGCTCCTGGATCCTGTGCCTGTTCCAGAACCGGTATTTTCCATCTACTGTAACGGGACATTTTTTCGTGCGTACATGGCTGATGAACGTAACGGGTCACTTTTTCGTGTGTGCATGGTCGAAGGAAGTGACATAATCCCTTAATCCCCCTCCGTCCTCCGGTGTCCTCATACGAACTATATACATCTACTGACATCCGTTTGAATGTATTATAACGTGTAGGAGTAATACCAAAAACCTTTGTCTAAATAAAATTTTAACTCTACCAACCATAACTGCAAGGGATGGGAAAAACAAGGGTTGGAGTACAAAAATAATCATAACACTCTTCGTTTGTAAACCATCGAATACGTTTCAATTGGTTACTAATGTTATGCTTTTTATCTAAAACATTTATTTGAAACAAGAGGTTGGAACAAAGAGGGGAAGAATCAATAAAATTTCATAACTATTTGTAGGCACTCTATCTAATCCGTTCAAAGGGTTTTCAAATCCTATAATTAAACCAAATAATTTTGTCTAAATTAATTTTTTATAACACCAGCCATTGAAGCAAATAGTGGATAAAAATGGTTTTAAATACAAAAATAAATGTATAACTACCTAAGTAACTAAATCATTAAATCCTTTCAAATTGTTTGTAAATATATTTTTATTGTGTATAACTTTTGTCAGAAATAATTATTTGTTAAGATGGGCCATTTTAGGAAGGGGGTTTAAAAAAATGGATAGAATTTAAAAAAATCATTATTCCCGTACAATTTACAAATTTAAATCCGTTCTTATTCTTGTAGAATCTTAAATAATTATCTATAACTTTCTATTAAATATAATAATTTTCATACGACATAATATTACTGCAAGAGGTTAAATTTACAGGCGTTGAATGACAGAATAATTCATATTCCTTAGTATACACACAATGAATTCCTTTCAAATTGTTTTTAAACCTTTATTATATAACCTAAAACTTTAGTCTGATACAATTTTTAATACAAATAACCATTGCTGCAAAGGGTAGATAAATAGGAGTTAAAAAAGAAGTGAATAGCTCCCTTAGTAGACATACCATCAAATCCGATCATATTGTTTGTAAATCCTGTAATTCTTATCTAAAAAAGAGTCTGAAATTTTTTTGATAGTACAAAATTTAAAAGCAAGGGGCTTAAAATACCTAGCGTTGAAATAAGAAAATAACTTTTTTTAACTTGTGCACATTCGATTCCAATCTATTTTTTGTTTAACTTTTTTCAATATTGTCTAATGTAAACTTTATGCAACAAAACATTACTACAATGGGTGGAAATAACAATGGTACAAGTATAAAAATTCATTACTATCAAATCAGCTACATATATATTGTTAAAACCCTCAACTTTATTTAAAACGTAACGCTGAAATTATTTTTGATAAAACCAACTATTACCGTCAAAACAGTGATTGAAATAATAAAAAATTAAAACTTCCTTAGTATCAATTTCTTTCGAAATAATTTAAAACTATTTTAATATTATCTTAAGCCTTTGACAAAATAAAAAAAAAATATCAACCTCGAAATTATTGCACGGGATTAAAAATAGATTCTGAAGGTAAAAAATATATAATTTCCTTGGTTAGCCTATGTTATGAAATTTGTTGTAGCCTATTAAATGCTGGATACATTAAGTCCAAAACATTCAAAATATTTTCGCTGCCTACGAGAAAAATTTTCATTCGATCAATTTGTAATATTGGAGAACATATTGTGCATTTATAAAATGTTCCAGGAGTTGATGGAAGTGTCCAGAAGAGGAGGCAGGCCTGTCTGCTAGCCCAGGAAATGAAAGGAAAAAAAGGAAAAATGTCGAGAAAAATTAGAGACAAGCTGAACTTTTGGCAGGTGTAAGGACCCAAAAAGAGGTGTATTTTCCCAAAAGTCCCCACCCCTCCCCTCTTTGCTTCCCCCCTAACCCCTCTTAAACATCCGATTTGCAAGCATTTGGATTACCCTTCATATCTCAGTTGTTATTTATCGCACTCAAATTTTCTATACATCGTTTTATTCCATATATTATTATCCACACTAAAGTAATTTATAGTTTTGTTCTAAGATTAGCAGTTAACTAGATATTAGCTGAGGAATGTCAAGATTTACAATTTTTTGTTAAGTTTGTTAAGAATATTTAAGTTTAAAATTTTAATTTGGTACAATTTCACGAAACACTTAAGATAAAAAGTGTTGAATGATTCTTTAGCTTTCCAACGGTATTAATTTTTCATAGTTTGGATAACGATAACATTAAGTAGAGGGCCGTAAGTAAACCAAGAACTCACCTATCGCAACCCGGACTTAAAAGCAATCTGCCGCGCCCTATTCAAGCTCGCTCCGCTGGTCTTAAACGTTACTTGTAATTATTCCTAATTATTCTAAATAAAGTATATATACAATTTTAGTTCAGAATACAGAAACAAAGTTGGTTATATTTTTATATAAGTTTTTCCAGTTTTATTCGGGGGGGGTGGGGGGGGGGGGAAGGGTTGGCGGCCTTCATCCCTAACCCACATAGGATCGTTCCATTATCCACCACCTATGGACCCGCCGTGTCCCGGACTGGCAACAACCGGCAGCTGTGAACTAAAATACATGACTGCTTATTCACAGTATGTGTTAAAGAGTAATCAGTATCATCCACAGCATCACGGACAACCCACCCACCCACTTCAAGCTGTTGTGACATTTGCTGAATTATTCACTTCTTTATGTGCATTTTTCATTTCCAAACTTTGCTATTATTTACACATCGTGCTATTTAATTTGTGTAGACAATTTCTACTTACAACAAAAGTACTTCAATGTATTTAACAAACAGATATATTCATGACGTTTTCGACTCAACGCCAACATATATAATTATTCATTATCAATTGCATCTTCATCTTCATCTATGGCTGTTACATTGTTACATGAAAGACCATTGCAGTGTTTACACATAGCTGAGCAATGTAAACCTGTCTTTCGACATCCACAATAGTTCCCACATGCAGATTTACATTCACTTGACACTTAGTGCAACAGATCGTTTGGTGCAAAAGGCTTAGATGTGGTAATTGGCTTAAGAACGTTTCTCTCGCCTCCAGCTTCTTTTACACACTCCAGCTTAGATCAGTATAAATGATGTAGTGTCAGAGCTAAGCCAATGTGAAGTGGTGACAAAAATGATCTGGTTCTTACAGCTGATATAATAGCATGGTTCATGACCACACATTTTCTGTCTACCATTTCAAACTCTGAAACGTTTTTCTATTTCGTAACTCTTTGTGTGAAAGCTGCTAATGTATTTGATAATAAATCTGGATATGTTTCATGATCATATGCCTTCATTTGAATATCTTCTTTAATGATGTCAGCTACAGCCAATACAATCCTAAGTTTTTCCGTTTCTAGGTTCCTATCTCTTTCTTTGTACCAGGTCTCAATAATTTTATGGACAGTATCAGACAAACACACAATGTTCTTTCTACCTGAAACATTAGATACCATAATGCGTTCTTTAAAGTGTTTTAGAAGAAGATTTTTCAGGTGTTTGTCGGAATATGCATCTTTTTTCCCTGAAATGCATGTCATTATATCTTGCAACTCTTGAATTGAATATTGTCATTCATCGCTTTGCTCAATGTAACTGTACAACATTAAAAAAGATTCTTTATCCGCCATCGGTCTGCCTACAAATCCTTCACTTGGGTTTGTGTTTTAAAAAGTGTCATGACTGTTTTTATGGTATCGTACATATTGTTTTCATCTCGTGGAGTGTGCTACCATCGTATTAGCCTAAGGTTTACCCGCTAGAGTGCAGTAGCCATTTATTATTATTACTGTGGCGCCCGCAATCTTGAAATTTGGACGCCATCTCGGAAATCCGTAATTATTCACCTAGAAATTCCGAAAAAAAAAATCAAAAATTAATCAAAAAATCACCCATTAATTTACTGATTTATTCGATCGATTCCTGTCCTCGGTTAATATTACTAAAGTGACAGATTTCGAGAAATAAAAGTTCGCAAGTTCTTTATAAACATAACATTTATTACAAATATTCTTCACTACCACAATTATAAAAATACAAGCAAATTACTTAAGTCTGAGCATTTCTTGAAAAATTAATTCTTCTGAGTGTATTAATGTGTCATTGAGGAGCCAATAAATCTTCAGTTTCTACCTTCCAGTTTTCAGAATGGACTACCAAATAATCAGGTCGTCGGTATATGATACCACACCGTACACACAGTGACGATAGTATTGAGACGTTTAGTGGACAGTTCCGATGTTCATGACGTCTAGCACTCTGTGCTAGCATAAAGGTTGTACCACAATATTTGCAAACAGGCTCTTGCTTGATCATGATAGACCCAGTACAGATATAATAGTGACGATGTAAGCTATCGAGACGTGAAATTAGTTCATTGCACTTGTAACATTGAAACAGTGTTCTTTGCAATACATCATTCGGGCATCAGTTTTTTTCTTGTCTGCGAGAATTTGTAGGTTTAGTAAATGATGCACCACAGTATTTAAACTGACGCGATGAAAGTCCGCCGTCCATTGAAGTCTGAAATGATGCTGTTGGAACTGGAATCGATGAAACAGCACAATTCGATACCGGTATCGCAGATTGCACTGTAATATCTGTAGTTGCTGGTTCCGATGTCGTCAGGAACTCAGGAACAACCTTAACTTATCTTTAGCCCTCGTTTTTGAACCCAACCTCTAATGGTTTACTTTGCACATAATGTTTATTATTTAAGTCTTTCGTCGTCACTTTAATAACACGGTTATTTATGGACAGCTAAACACCATAACTTCCTTGCATTTGTGGTTCTTTCACGGAAATATTTAACGGATATTAATTAAATGTTATGAATTGGATGAAAATAGTCTTGCAAGTGACGACAATCGAGAACTATTGCGCTATTTTGTAGACCTTTCATGTTATACTTAATGAATATGTGTTAAAAATATTGGTGGCCGAACAACAAATGTGAAGTAAGTATCATGTTATAATTTTATAACGATCTCTTGGATAAAAGAAATTAGAAAGCTATGGACGAGTGAGATAGAGCCTAAAAGTGTAATTTCGGTTCTTTTAATGAAACTTTGCACATTTAGCATTAAAAATAATAAATACTTGCTGTTTATTCTGATTTTAAAAATATCACCACACACAATTTCCCCCCCCCCCCTCAAAAAATATTACCAGCTACGCTATTATAAATTTCTGAAGTATATCATTTCATTTTTGTATTCGGGACTCTCTCGTATTATTAAAAAAAACTTTTTTCTCTATAACACCCAAGCTATGTTGGATACATAAGATATATGTATAAATATATTTAACTCCATATTCTTTCGGCTGCGTAACTATATCTGTGCCAAAAGATGTTACCAAAATTTGATGGATTTTGTCAATTTATTTTATAATGTTTTAGTGCATTAAGTCAAAAATTACTTTAACTTCTAAGATACCCATTTTTCATAATAATTCGAACGCAAAAAAATTAGTTAACATTTTTGATGCTATGATAACTGAGGGAATTGGATATTTGGTACTTTTTTTACTCTTATATTAATCCATTTTTAAGAAACTTTGCCATTAATCTTAAAATAAATTTCCTTCCTTTTAAGGGAGTTTAAGTAATTTTTGCGTTCCATAAAAAAAAGTTTTCTTATATTCCTCTTTCTAAGATATTTACCATACACGAAACTAAACGAGAGACATAATTTTTAAAATTCAATTTATAGATATGAAAGTTCATTGTGTAAAATTACGTTAGTTTTCATAAAAATTCCTCATTTATACATAATTTATTTAATTGTACATCTTTTGGGGTTTAAGGCTGATAAAATGTAAAACTAATTAAAAACTGAAATGCTCAATACAGTGACAACTGCAATTTTTAGATATTCTTCTCGATCTACATTATACCAGCAGGAACATTTTTGACAGGAGGTTGGCAAAACTGGTAGAAAACCTCACGCCAACACTCCAGACCTGATCCTAAGTTTTCAGGCTCAAGCCAATCTCTAGAGAGAGAGAGAGAGAGAGAGAGAGAGAGAGAGAGAAAGATCTTATACTCGGGTCAACACCGGTTTTTTTCAAGGTTTTCTTCTTCGCGAGCTATTTTTTTCTTTAATCCTCTAGAAGTATAAAAAAAACTAATCGTATTTATTTGGTTCTTTTTTCAATTAATCAAGACGCACGGACCTGCTTTTTTTAGTTGCGCATACATTGTTTTTTTCTAGGTTTACTACAGTACAACCTATTAGAGGTTTAACGTGGAATAAGTAATGTATTTTCAGTTATGCAGAGAAAAATTTCCCGGAACAATATAGTTATATAAAAAACAAATCTCCACAAGACTTGGTTTCTCCATTACGTTAATCAAAAATCAAGTAGTGTGAGCTCATGTGTGATATCGCTTAGCAACAGTGACACTGATTTTTGGATTACCGGAATGTGATTCCAGCAACGATCAGGATACAATAAGCACTCGGTTTGACTGTGAACACATGTAGTGGCAGTCAAGAACCTTATTTATTCATCAATAGTTTAACGTGTTTAGTGACTGTTACTTAAGCAGTTTTAAACATATCTCTGTTTCCAATGGGGTAAGACATTTGGCATCACCGAGCTACTGATAAGCACATCTGCCTTACATAATTGTTAAACTATAATGGTTCAAATCTACAAAATGGTTCATAAGTACTTACAAAAAATTAAAGGGTATATAAGGCATAAATTAGCAAGTAGTATTTCACAAATATAAACAAAGGCCCAAACATTTTATGTCAGTCCTTGAACAGCCATTTCATTTCGTTTTTTCATAAAGGAAATTCATAACTGCCATCTTATTACCAAGAAGTTCCTCCTAACTCGTACAGTTCTTGCCTTGAATGTTGTTACTATGATAAGTACTTACCTAGTAACTTACAAAGAGCTCTCTTTAACTATCGCCCTTTGGGATTGTGACCCCATATTTTTTAGGTTTTACCCGTACTTAAAGTTTGTCAAAGGACTTTTAAATCGATCTGTAGATTTGTAGTGAGCTTTCAACTTCATTCGCATCACGATGATTTTAATTATTGTGCTAATAGGTCAATCATTTAAATACGATTATTTCAATCAACTTTTAAGGTTAAATGTTTAAAATGACACATATATACTTAAACTTGTTTAGAAAAACAGAATTTGGTTAAGATAATGAAATATAATAATGATTTTAAAATAACACCGTTTTCAATGTAGTTACGTATCTCTTACTTTTAATAGTTTAGCATTAAAACCCAGGCCAAAATATTACATGGGATATGAATTTAATAATTTCGTAACTATTTTCACCATGAAATACGTTCTTGAATGTTGTATACTTTGAAATAATCTGATCCTAATTTACGCCACAGAATTTTTACGGCTCATTTTGAGAGCGCAGTCCATCACATTGGGATGTGTTGCAGAATTATCACGTTAGACTCACGTTTGGTGTGAAATTGTTTCGAATTCCTGTCTAAGATTCCTGATTTCAATTTTGCATGTTTTACTGAAATATTTCCAGACAAACGGTGGGATGATCCCTCACAGTATGCCAGTACCCGTTCATTCACGTACTTGCCTGACTTGTAATCCAGGTGTCCACCTGTAATTGTCTCACAGTCCTTAAGATGTAAACCGGATATATACTTACTAAAATATCTATACTTAGTCAGGGCTACACCATTAAAAAATTCCCCTTTATTTTACATAGAACTTTCGTTAAAATAATATCCAAGTTTCCCTGTAAATTCACATGTACTAAGTTCACTTACTTTCAACATGAATACACAAGAATAATATTGGTATATATAAATTAATTCTGAAAAATGGTTTTAATTGCCGAATAAAAATTACATATTTCTTCCAAGTTTGTTATTTTACCTTGTTTATAACGAAAATACAAAACACAAAAGTATAAATATACGGCGTTTATCTACAAATTCCCAGCTAACCGAAATAAAGTAAGGACTATTATGTAAGAGCGGAGCCAGACTCTGGCCTGGCCTCGGGCCACAGCTGGTCGCTGGGAAGCCCGCGCGGGAGACGAGTTAGCTCGGACTCGCACTCGCTGGTGCAGGCTAACTCAATACCGGCTCTGCAGGTACGTGACTAGAAGCCAGCTATACCTTTGTCCTTGCATTATCTTTGTCCGCGTGCGCAGCAAGCTGAAGAACGCTGGCAGTAGTAAGAACTTTTTTTTTATTTGTTATTTTACTAAAGCAAGTCTAAGTAGTAAAATTGGTTTGATTCTTAAATTATTTTTTAACTACGAATAAAATTAATGTCACAATTGTTTTCACTTTAAATACGCGTAATACTTTTCAGAAAAAGGTTTTACTTAGCGAAAAATAATATAAATAAAACAGACAGATTTTGCGCTTCTGAACACTTTACCAAAATACACGACAATCAGTAGATAAAACGATATTTTACTTTATAATAAATATAAAATGTGTGTTTAGGATTACAAATAAAATAATTTTATTGGTTTCTAATACTTTAGGTACAGACATTGTCCTCAAAAAGTTTAGTGATAAAATGATAATATAAAATGAAATGAAATTTAAAATGGGAACGAAAGTTTCCTTTTAGGTAAATTTAAAAGAAATACTATCTCTCGTAGCTGTTAACATAGTGCGACATCCAGAAAATTGTGATATAGTTTTTCGTTTCATGGTTCATAGACCCCAAAATTGTCGTTAAACGCAACAGTATTTAAGAAAACGATAATTGCCGTAAGTTTTCACAAATCACTTCCCAAGTAATGTATAAAATATAGAAGTGAAAAATTAGGTCTAGTTCGTTAATGGGCAATATCCGACCTAAGGGGAAGAAATGGGGGTTGTTTTATTGAAAAATATAATATGACAAGTATGACATCAGTAGATGTATATAGTTCGTATGAGGACACCGGAGGACGGAGGGGGATTAAGGGATTATGTCACTTCCTTCGACCATGCACACACGAAAAAGTGACCCGTTACGTTCATCAGCCATGTACGCACGAAAAAATGTCCCGTTACAGTAGATGGAAAATACCGGTTCTGGAACAGGCACAGGATCCAGGAGCCGACCTCGAACATTGACTTGAACCTTGACCTTGAACCTTAACCTTGACCTTTGACCTACACCTTGACATTTAACCTTGACCTTGACCTTTAACTTTGACCTTGACCTTTAACTATGACATTGACCTTGAAATTTGACCTTGAATATTGACCTTGAACCTTGACTTTAACCTTGAACATTGACTTTGACCTTTAAAATTGACTTTGACCCTGAACTTTGACCTTAACCATAACCTTGAAATTTGACCTTGACCTTGAAATTTTACCCTGACATTAAAATTCGACCCTGACATTTAGCCTTGCAAACCCTCGATGTTGCCAAACTTATAACGTCATCTAATCCATATGCTAACCTAACCTAACCTAACCTAACCTAACCTAAACAAAACTAAACTAAACTAAACTAAACTAACCTAACCTAACCTAACCTAACCTAACCTAAACTAAACTAAACTAAACTAACCTCACCTAACCTAATCCATATGCTAATCTATGCTAACCTAACCTAACCTAACCTAACCTAACCTAACCTAACCTAACCTAACCTAACCTAAACTAAACTAAACTAAACTAAACTAACCTAACCTAACCTAACCTAACCTAACCTAACCTAACCTAAACTAAACTAAACTAAACTAACCTCACCTAACCTAATCCATATGCTAATCTATGCTAACCTATCCTAACCTAACCTAACCTAACCTAACCTAACCTAACCTAAACTAAACTAAACTAAACTAAACTAAACTAAACTAAACCAACCTAACCTAACCTAACCTAACCTAACCTAAACTAAACTAAACTAAAAAACTAACCTCACCTAACCTAATCCATATACTAATCTATGCTAACCTAACCTAACCTAACCTAACCTAACCTAAACTTTCCTAACCTAAACTAAACTAAACTAAACTAAACTAAACTAAACTAAACCTAACCTAACCTAACCTAACCAAACCAAACCAAACCTAACCTAACTAACCTATCCTAATCCATATGCTAATCTATGCTAACCTAACCTAACCTAACCTAATATAACATAACCTTACCTAATCCATATGCTAATCTATGCTAACCTAACCTAACCTAACCTAACCTAACCTAACCTAACCTAACCTAAACTAAACTAAACTAACCTAACCTAACCTAATCCATATGCTAATCTATGCTTACCTAACCTAACCTAACCTAACCTAACCTAACCTAACCTAACCTAACCTAACCTAACCTAACCTAACCTAACCTTACCTAAACTAAACTAAACTAAACTAAACTAAACTAAACCTAACCTAACCTAACCAAACCTAACCAAACCTAACCTAACCTAACCTAACCTAATCCATATGCTAGTCTATGCTAACCTAACCTAACCTAACCTAACCTAACCTAATCCATATGCTAATCTATGCTAACCTAACCTAATCCATGCCAATTAATGCTAATCCATGCCAATCTATGCTAATCCATGTCAATCTATGCCAATCCGTATGCCAATCTATGTTAATTCGTATACCAATCTATGCTAACCTGTATGCCAATCTATGCTAATCTATATGCCAATCTATGCTAATCCATATGTTAATCCATGCTAATCCATTTACCATTTTGTATTTCTAGAAATTTCCACCAACTTCGAATCGTGATGTCACCGTTGCACTTTTCGTCACGGCACTCAGAGAAAACCATCAGGCATGATGTCGTTTATAAACATCATAAATTACCAATTTTTTTTAAAAAAAGTCCAAATTTAATCCTACTTAAGCAACATGAGAGTTCTTGCACAAGCCGGCTTGTGAACTTTTTGCTTAAGCAACATGAGAGTTCTAGTACAAGCCCGCTTGTGAACTCTTTTCTTAAGCAACATGAGAGTTCTAGCACAAGCCCGCTTGTGAACTCTTTGCTTAAGCAACATGAGAGTTCTAGCACAAGCCCGCTTGTGAACTCTTTGCTTAAGCAACATGAGAGTTCTAGCACAAGCCCGCTTGTGAACTCTTTGCTTTAGTGCAACATCTTCCGCAGAGCAGACCTCAACGGCTTCAGAAGTTAACATGTCAGCAGTGTTACAATGGTTGTCAACAGTTCCAGTGGCATTGATGAAGGAAGGAGCAACCAGCGGTGTTCCATCACCCGACTGCACGTACTGTGAGAAGATCAAAACTTGAAATTATGGGATTATGTAATACACAATTGTAGTAATAACTCTGAACGCATTAAATATCAGTGCAACAGGTGTTTAAGCAAGTTTGTACAACATGGAACATTAAAAAGGCACCTCAGGAATTGTGATAGACTGGCTGCACATTCATCGGAATCAAGCTGTATATTTTGTAACAAAACAATGGCAAATATTCGAAGTGCACAACGACACGAAATATATCACTGTCCTTTCAATGAAGTCGATAATTCGACTTTGTGTGCAAATTGTGGTGTACCAATATGTCGAGCTGATAAACTGAATAGACATTTAAAGTCATGTAAAGGACATAGTCCGTATAGTAAGAAGACTGTTTGAATCGAGAGATCCACGAAACTTTGGTAATTTGTCTGTGTGTTTTTCGTACTTGTGGTAGTGCATAATTTATGTAATAAAAGTTTTTTTAAAAGAACTTGCGGTGTTTTTTATTTTCTCAAACCTGACACTTTAGTGGTACTTTATTAAAATATTAAAGTTGTTTTGTATCGGTCAGGGATCGAACCAAGGACCTAAGTCGATCTAA
>NW_026962909.1:82500-151047 GCF_032445375.1 Bacillus rossius redtenbacheri
ATCTAATCCGTTCAAAGGGTTTTCAAATCCTATAATTAAACCAAATAATTTTGTCTAAATTAATTTTTTATAACACCAGCCATTGAAGCAAATAGTGGATAAAAATGGTTTTAAATACAAAAATAAATGTATAACTACCTAAGTAACTAAATCATTAAATCCTTTCAAATTGTTTGTAAATATATTTTTATTGTGTATAACTTTTGTCAGAAATAATTATTTGTTAAGATGGGCCATTTTAGGAAGGGGGTTTAAAAAAATGGATAGAATTTAAAAAAATCATTATTCCCGTACAATTTACAAATTTAAATCCGTTCTTATTCTTGTAGAATCTTAAATAATTATCTATAACTTTCTATTAAATATAATAATTTTCATACGACATAATATTACTGCAAGAGGTTAAATTTACAGGCGTTGAATGACAGAATAATTCATATTCCTTAGTATACACACAATGAATTCCTTTCAAATTGTTTTTAAACCTTTATTATATAACCTAAAACTTTAGTCTGATACAATTTTTAATACAAATAACCATTGCTGCAAAGGGTAGATAAATAGGAGTTAAAAAAGAAGTGAATAGCTCCCTTAGTAGACATACCATCAAATCCGATCATATTGTTTGTAAATCCTGTAATTCTTATCTAAAAAAGAGTCTGAAATTTTTTTGATAGTACAAAATTTAAAAGCAAGGGGCTTAAAATACCTAGCGTTGAAATAAGAAAATAACTTTTTTTAACTTGTGCACATTCGATTCCAATCTATTTTTTGTTTAACTTTTTTCAATATTGTCTAATGTAAACTTTATGCAACAAAACATTACTACAATGGGTGGAAATAACAATGGTACAAGTATAAAAATTCATTACTATCAAATCAGCTACATATATATTGTTAAAACCCTCAACTTTATTTAAAACGTAACGCTGAAATTATTTTTGATAAAACCAACTATTACCGTCAAAACAGTGATTGAAATAATAAAAAATTAAAACTTCCTTAGTATCAATTTCTTTCGAAATAATTTAAAACTATTTTAATATTATCTTAAGCCTTTGACAAAATAAAAAAAAAATATCAACCTCGAAATTATTGCACGGGATTAAAAATAGATTCTGAAGGTAAAAAATATATAATTTCCTTGGTTAGCCTATGTTATGAAATTTGTTGTAGCCTATTAAATGCTGGATACATTAAGTCCAAAACATTCAAAATATTTTCGCTGCCTACGAGAAAAATTTTCATTCGATCAATTTGTAATATTGGAGAACATATTGTGCATTTATAAAATGTTCCAGGAGTTGATGGAAGTGTCCAGAAGAGGAGGCAGGCCTGTCTGCTAGCCCAGGAAATGAAAGGAAAAAAAGGAAAAATGTCGAGAAAAATTAGAGACAAGCTGAACTTTTGGCAGGTGTAAGGACCCAAAAAGAGGTGTATTTTCCCAAAAGTCCCCACCCCTCCCCTCTTTGCTTCCCCCCTAACCCCTCTTAAACATCCGATTTGCAAGCATTTGGATTACCCTTCATATCTCAGTTGTTATTTATCGCACTCAAATTTTCTATACATCGTTTTATTCCATATATTATTATCCACACTAAAGTAATTTATAGTTTTGTTCTAAGATTAGCAGTTAACTAGATATTAGCTGAGGAATGTCAAGATTTACAATTTTTTGTTAAGTTTGTTAAGAATATTTAAGTTTAAAATTTTAATTTGGTACAATTTCACGAAACACTTAAGATAAAAAGTGTTGAATGATTCTTTAGCTTTCCAACGGTATTAATTTTTCATAGTTTGGATAACGATAACATTAAGTAGAGGGCCGTAAGTAAACCAAGAACTCACCTATCGCAACCCGGACTTAAAAGCAATCTGCCGCGCCCTATTCAAGCTCGCTCCGCTGGTCTTAAACGTTACTTGTAATTATTCCTAATTATTCTAAATAAAGTATATATACAATTTTAGTTCAGAATACAGAAACAAAGTTGGTTATATTTTTATATAAGTTTTTCCAGTTTTATTCGGGGGGGGGGGGGGGGGGGGAAGGGTTGGCGGCCTTCATCCCTAACCCACATAGGATCGTTCCATTATCCACCACCTATGGACCCGCCGTGTCCCGGACTGGCAACAACCGGCAGCTGTGAACTAAAATACATGACTGCTTATTCACAGTATGTGTTAAAGAGTAATCAGTATCATCCACAGCATCACGGACAACCCACCCACCCACTTCAAGCTGTTGTGACATTTGCTGAATTATTCACTTCTTTATGTGCATTTTTCATTTCCAAACTTTGCTATTATTTACACATCGTGCTATTTAATTTGTGTAGACAATTTCTACTTACAACAAAAGTACTTCAATGTATTTAACAAACAGATATATTCATGACGTTTTCGACTCAACGCCAACATATATAATTATTCATTATCAATTGCATCTTCATCTTCATCTATGGCTGTTACATTGTTACATGAAAGACCATTGCAGTGTTTACACATAGCTGAGCAATGTAAACCTGTCTTTCGACATCCACAATAGTTCCCACATGCAGATTTACATTCACTTGACACTTAGTGCAACAGATCGTTTGGTGCAAAAGGCTTAGATGTGGTAATTGGCTTAAGAACGTTTCTCTCGCCTCCAGCTTCTTTTACACACTCCAGCTTAGATCAGTATAAATGATGTAGTGTCAGAGCTAAGCCAATGTGAAGTGGTGACAAAAATGATCTGGTTCTTACAGCTGATATAATAGCATGGTTCATGACCACACATTTTCTGTCTACCATTTCAAACTCTGAAACGTTTTTCTATTTCGTAACTCTTTGTGTGAAAGCTGCTAATGTATTTGATAATAAATCTGGATATGTTTCATGATCATATGCCTTCATTTGAATATCTTCTTTAATGATGTCAGCTACAGCCAATACAATCCTAAGTTTTTCCGTTTCTAGGTTCCTATCTCTTTCTTTGTACCAGGTCTCAATAATTTTATGGACAGTATCAGACAAACACACAATGTTCTTTCTACCTGAAACATTAGATACCATAATGCGTTCTTTAAAGTGTTTTAGAAGAAGATTTTTCAGGTGTTTGTCGGAATATGCATCTTTTTTCCCTGAAATGCATGTCATTATATCTTGCAACTCTTGAATTGAATATTGTCATTCATCGCTTTGCTCAATGTAACTGTACAACATTAAAAAAGATTCTTTATCCGCCATCGGTCTGCCTACAAATCCTTCACTTGGGTTTGTGTTTTAAAAAGTGTCATGACTGTTTTTATGGTATCGTACATATTGTTTTCATCTCGTGGAGTGTGCTACCATCGTATTAGCCTAAGGTTTACCCGCTAGAGTGCAGTAGCCATTTATTATTATTACTGTGGCGCCCGCAATCTTGAAATTTGGACGCCATCTCGGAAATCCGTAATTATTCACCTAGAAATTCCGAAAAAAAAAATCAAAAATTAATCAAAAAATCACCCATTAATTTACTGATTTATTCGATCGATTCCTGTCCTCGGTTAATATTACTAAAGTGACAGATTTCGAGAAATAAAAGTTCGCAAGTTCTTTATAAACATAACATTTATTACAAATATTCTTCACTACCACAATTATAAAAATACAAGCAAATTACTTAAGTCTGAGCATTTCTTGAAAAATTAATTCTTCTGAGTGTATTAATGTGTCATTGAGGAGCCAATAAATCTTCAGTTTCTACCTTCCAGTTTTCAGAATGGACTACCAAATAATCAGGTCGTCGGTATATGATACCACACCGTACACACAGTGACGATAGTATTGAGACGTTTAGTGGACAGTTCCGATGTTCATGACGTCTAGCACTCTGTGCTAGCATAAAGGTTGTACCACAATATTTGCAAACAGGCTCTTGCTTGATCATGATAGACCCAGTACAGATATAATAGTGACGATGTAAGCTATCGAGACGTGAAATTAGTTCATTGCACTTGTAACATTGAAACAGTGTTCTTTGCAATACATCATTCGGGCATCAGTTTTTTTCTTGTCTGCGAGAATTTGTAGGTTTAGTAAATGATGCACCACAGTATTTAAACTGACGCGATGAAAGTCCGCCGTCCATTGAAGTCTGAAATGATGCTGTTGGAACTGGAATCGATGAAACAGCACAATTCGATACCGGTATCGCAGATTGCACTGTAATATCTGTAGTTGCTGGTTCCGATGTCGTCAGGAACTCAGGAACAACCTTAACTTATCTTTAGCCCTCGTTTTTGAACCCAACCTCTAATGGTTTACTTTGCACATAATGTTTATTATTTAAGTCTTTCGTCGTCACTTTAATAACACTGTTATTTATGGACAGCTAAACACCATAACTTCCTTGCATTTGTGGTTCTTTCACGGAAATATTTAACGGATATTAATTAAATGTTATGAATTGGATGAAAATAGTCTTGCAAGTGACGACAATCGAGAACTATTGCGCTATTTTGTAGACCTTTCATGTTATACTTAATGAATATGCGTTAAAAATATTGGTGGCCGAACAACAAATGTGAAGTAAGTATCATGTTATAATTTTATAACGATCTCTTGGATAAAAGAAATTAGAAAGCTATGGACGAGTGAGATAGAGCCTAAAAGTGTAATTTCGGTTCTTTTAATGAAACTTTGCACATTTAGCATTAAAAATAATAAATACTTGCTGTCTTATTCTGATTTTAAAAATATCACCACACACAATTTCCCCCCCCCCCTCAAAAAATATTACCAGCTACGCTATTATAAATTTCTGAAGTATATCATTTCATTTTTGTATTCGGGACTCTCTCGTATTATTAAAAAAAACTTTTTTCTCTATAACACCCAAGCTATGTTGGATACATAAGATATATGTATAAATATATTTAACTCCATATTCTTTCGGCTGCGTAACTATATCTGTGCCAAAAGATGTTACCAAAATTTGATGGATTTTGTCAATTTATTTTATAATGTTTTAGTGCATTAAGTCAAAAATTACTTTAACTTCTAAGATACCCATTTTTCATAATAATTCGAACGCAAAAAAATTAGTTAACATTTTTGATGCTATGATAACTGAGGGAATTGGATATTTGGTACTTTTTTTACTCTTATATTAATCCATTTTTAAGAAACTTTGCCATTAATCTTAAAATAAATTTCCTTCCTTTTAAGGGAGTTTAAGTAATTTTTGCGTTCCATAAAAAAAAGTTTTCTTATATTCCTCTTTCCAAGATATTTACCATACACGAAACTAAACGAGAGACATAATTTTTAAAATTCAATTTATAGATATGAAAGTTCATTGTGTAAAATTACGTTAGTTTTCATAAAAATTCCTCATTTATACATAATTTATTTAATTGTACATCTTTTGGGGTTTAAGGCTGATAAAATGTAAAACTAATTAAAAACTGAAATGCTCAATACAGTGACAACTGCAATTTTTAGATATTCTTCTCGATCTACATTATACCAGCAGGAACATTTTTGACAGGAGGTTGGCAAAACTGGTAGAAAACCTCACGCCAACACTCCAGACCTGATCCTAAGTTTTCAGGCTCAAGCCAATCTCTAGAGAGAGAGAGAGAGAGAGAGAGAGAGAGAGAGAGAGAGAGAGAGAGAGAGAGAAAGATCTTATACTCGGGTCAACACCGGTTTTTTTCAAGGTTTTCTTCTTCGCGAGCTATTTTTTTCTTTAATCCTCTAGAAGTATAAAAAAAACTAATCGTATTTATTTGGTTCTTTTTTCAATTAATCAAGACGCACGGACCTGCTTTTTTTAGTTGCGCATACATTGTTTTTTTCTAGGTTTACTACAGTACAACCTATTAGAGGTTTAACGTGGAATAAGTAATGTATTTTCAGTTATGCAGAGAAAAATTTCCCGGAACAATATAGTTATATAAAAAACAAATCTCCACAAGACTTGGTTTCTCCATTACGTTAATCAAAAATCAAGTAGTGTGAGCTCATGTGTGATATCGCTTAGCAACAGTGACACTGATTTTTGGATTACCGGAATGTGATTCCAGCAACGATCAGGATACAATAAGCACTCGGTTTGACTGTGAACACATGTAGTGGCAGTCAAGAACCTTATTTATTCATCAATAGTTTAACGTGTTTAGTGACTGTTACTTAAGCAGTTTTAAACATATCTCTGTTTCCAATGGGGTAAGACATTTGGCATCACCGAGCTACTGATAAGCACATCTGCCTTACATAATTGTTAAACTATAATGGTTCAAATCTACAAAATGGTTCATAAGTACTTACAAAAAATTAAAGGGTATATAAGGCATAAATTAGCAAGTAGTATTTCACAAATATAAACAAAGGCCCAAACATTTTATGTCAGTCCATGAACAGCCATTTCATTTCGTTTTTTCATAAAGGAAATTCATAACTGCCATCTTATTACCAAGAAGTTCCTCCTAACTCGTACAGTTCTTGCCTTGAATGTTGTTACTATGATAAGTACTTACCTAGTAACTTACAAAGAGCTCTCTTTAACTATCGCCCTTTGGGATTGTGACCCCATATTTTTTAGGTTTTACCCGTACTTAAAGTTTGTCAAACGACTTTTAAATCGATCTGTAGATTTGTAGTGAGCTTTCAACTTCATTCGCATCACGATGATTTTAATTATTGTGCTAATAGGTCAATCATTTAAATACGATTATTTCAATCAACTTTTAAGGTTAAATGTTTAAAATGACACATATATACTTAAACTTGTTTAGAAAAACAGAATTTGGTTAAGATAATGAAATATAATAATGATTTTAAAATAACACCGTTTTCAATGTAGTTACGTATCTCTTACTTTTAATAGTTTAGCATTAAAACCCAGGCCAAAATATTACATGGGATATGAATTTAATAATTTCGTAACTATTTTCACCATGAAATACGTTCTTGAATGTTGTATACTTTGAAATAATCTGATCCTAATTTACGCCACAGAATTTTTACGGCTCATTTTGAGAGCGCAGTCCATCACATTGGGATGTGTTGCAGAATTATCACGTTAGACTCACGTTTGGTGTGAAATTGTTTCGAATTCCTGTCTAAGATTCCTGATTTCAATTTTGCATGTTTTACTGAAATATTTCCAGACAAACGGTGGGATGATCCCTCACAGTATGCCAGTACCCGTTCATTCACGTACTTGCCTGACTTGTAATCCAGGTGTCCACCTGTAATTGTCTCACAGTCCTTAAGATGTAAACCGGATATATACTTACTAAAATATCTATACTTAGTCAGGGATACACCATTAAAAAATTCCCCTTTATTTTACATAGAACTTTCGTTAAAATAATATCCAAGTTTCCCTGTAAATTCACATGTACTAAGTTCACTTACTTTCAACATGAATACACAAGAATAATATTGGTATATATAAATTAATTCTGAAAAATGGTTTTAATTGCCGAATAAAAATTACATATTTCTTCCAAGTTTGTTATTTTACCTTGTTTATAACGAAAATACAAAACACAAAAGTATAAATATACGGCGTTTATCTACAAATTCCCAGCTAACCGAAATAAAGTAAGGACTATTATGTAAGAGCGGAGCCAGACTCTGGCCAGGCCTCGGGCCACAGCTGGTCGCTGGGAAGCCCGCGCGGGAGACGAGTTAGCTCGGACTCGCACTCGCTGGTGCAGGCTAACTCAATACCGGCTCTGCAGGTACGTGACTAGAAGCCAGCTATACCTTTGTCCTTGCATTATCTTTGTCCGCGTGCGCAGCAAGCTGAAGAACGCTGGCAGTAGTAAGAACTTTTTTTTTATTTGTTATTTTACTAAAGCAAGTCTAAGTAGTAAAATTGGTTTGATTCTTAAATTATTTTTTAACTACGAATAAAATTAATGTCACAATTGTTTTCACTTTAAATACGCGTAATACTTTTCAGAAAAAGGTTTTACTTAGCGAAAAATAATATAAATAAAACAGACAGATTTTGCGCTTCTGAACACTTTACCAAAATACACGACAATCAGTAGATAAAACGATATTTTACTTTATAATAAATATAAAATGTGTGTTTAGGATTACAAATAAAATAATTTTATTGGTTTCTAATACTTTAGGTACAGACATTGTCCTCAAAAAGTTTAGTGATAAAATGATAATATAAAATGAAATGAAATTTAAAATGGGAACGAAAGTTTCCTTTTAGGTAAATTTAAAAGAAATACTATCTCTCGTAGCTGTTAACATAGTGCGACATCCAGAAAATTGTGATATAGTTTTTCGTTTCATGGTTCATAGACCCCAAAATTGTCGTTAAACGCAACAGTATTTAAGAAAACGATAAATGCCGTAAGTTTTCACAAATCACTTCCCAAGTAATGTATAAAATATAGAAGTGAAAAATTAGGTCTAGTTCGTTAATGGGCAATATCCGACCTAAGGGGAAGAAATGGGGGTTGTTTTATGGAAAAATATAATATGACAAGTATGACATCAGTAGATGTATATAGTTCGTATGAGGACACCGGAGGACGGAGGGGGATTAAGGGATTATGTCACTTCCTTCGGCCATGCACACACGAAAAAGTGTCCCGTTACGTTCCTCAGCCATTACGCACGAAAAAATGTCCCGTTACAGTAGATGGAAAATACCGGTTCTGGGACAGGCACAGGATCCAGGAGCAGACCTTGAACATTGACCTAGAACCTTGACCTTGAACCTTGACCTTTGACCTTGACCTTGACATTTAACCTTGACCTTGACCTTTAACTTTGACCTTGACCTTGAAATTTGACATTGAACATTGACCTTGAACATTGACTTTAACCTTGAACATTGACTTTGACCTTAAACATTGACTTTGACCCTGAACATTGACCTTGAAATTTGACCTTGACCTTGAAATTTTACCCTGGCATTGAAATTCGACCCTGACCTTTAGCCTTGCAACCCTTGATGTTGCCAACCTGATAACGTCATCTAATCCATATGCTAACCTAACCTAACCTAACCTAACCTAACCTAACCTAAACTAAACTAAACTAAACTAAACTAAACTAAACTAAACTAACCTAACCTAACCTAACCTAACCTAACCTAAACTAAACTAAACTAACCTCACCTAACCTAATCCATATGCTAATCTATGCTAACCTAACCTAACCTAACCTAACCTAACCAAACCTAAACTAAACTAAACTAAACTAAACTAACCTAACCTTACCTAACCTAACCTAACCTAAACTAAACTAAACTAAACTAACCTCACCTAACCTAATCCATATGCTAATCTATGCTAACCTATCCTAACCTTACCTAACCTAACCTAACCTAACCTAACCTAAACTAAACTAAACTAAACTAAACTAAACTAAACTAAACCAACCTAACCTAACCTAACCTAACCTAACCTAAACTAAACTAAACTAAAAAACTAACCTCACCTAACCTAATCCATATACTAATCTATGCTAACCTAACCTAACCTAACCTAACCTAACCTAAACTTTCCTAACCTAAACTAAACTAAACTAAACTAAACTAAACTAAACTAAACCTAACCTAACCTAACCTAACCAAACCAAACCAAACCTAACCTAACCTAACCTATCCTAATCCATATGCTAATCTATGCTAACCTAACCTAACCTAACCTAACATAACATAACCTTACCTAATCCATATGCTAATCTATGCTAACCTAACCTAACCTAACCTAACCTAACCTAACCTAACCTAACCTAAACTAAACTAAACTAACCTAACCTAACCTAATCCATATTCTAATCTATGCTTACCTAACCTAACCTAACCTAACCTAACCTAACCTAACCTAACCTAACCTAACCTAACCTAACCTAACCTTACCTAAACTAAACTAAACTAAACTAAACTAAACTAAACTAAACCTAACCTAACCTAACCAAACCTAACCAAACCTAACCTAACCTAACCTAACCTAATCCATATGCTAGTCTATGCTAACCTAACCTAACCTAACCTAACCTAACCTAATCCATATGCTAATCTATGCTAACCTAACCTAATCCATGCCAATCTATGCTAATCCATGCCAATCTATGCTAATCCATGTCAATCTATGCCAATCCGTATGCCAATCTATGCTAATTCGTATACCAATCTATGCTAACCAGTATGCCAATCTATGCTAATCTATATGCCAATCTATGCTAATCCATATGTTAATCCATGCTAATCCATTTACCATTTTGTATTTCTAGAAATTTCCACCAACTTCGAATCGTGATGTCACCGTTGCACTTTTCGTCACGGCACTCAGAGAAAACCATCAGGGATGATGTCGTTTATAAACATCATAAATTACCAATTTTTTTTAAAAAAAGTCCAAATTTAATCCTACTTAAGCAACATGAGAGTTCTTGCACAAGCCGGCTTGTGAACTTTTTGCTTAAGCAACATGAGAGTTCTAGTACAAGCCCGCTTGTGAACTCTTTTCTTAAGCAACATGAGAGTTCTAGCACAAGCCCGCTTGTGAACTCTTTGCTTAAGCAACATGAGAGTTCTAGCACACGCCCGCTTGTGAACTCTTTGCTTAAGCAACATGAGAGTTCTAGCACAAGCCCGCTTGTGAACTCTTTGCTTTAGTGCAACATCTTCCGCAGAGCAGACCTCAACGGCTTCAGAAGTTAACATGTCAGCAGTGTTACAATGGTTGTCAACAGTTCCAGTGGCATTGATGAAGGAAGGAGCAAACAGCGGTGTTCCATCACCCGACTGCACGTACTGTGAGAAGATCAAAAACTTGAAATTATGGGATTATGTAATACACAATTGTAGTAATAACTCTGAACGCATTAAATATCAGTGCAACAGGTGTTTAAGCAAGTTTGTACAACATGGAACATTAAAAAGGCACCTCAGGAATTGTGATAGACTGGCTGCACATTCATCGGAATCAAGCTGTATATTTTGTAACAAAACATTGGCAAATATTCGAAGTGCACAACGACACGAAATATATCACTGTCCTTTCAATGAAGTCGATAATTCGACTTTGTGTGCAAATTGTGGTGTACCAATATGTCGAGCTGATAAACTGAATAGACATTTAAAGTCATGTAAAGGACATAGTCCGTATAGTAAGAAGACTGTTTGAATCGAGAGATCCACGAAACTTTGGTAATTTGTCTGTGTGTTTTTCGTACTTGTGGTAGTGCATAATTTATGTAATAAAAGTTTTTTTAAAAGAACTTGCGGTGTTTTTTATTTTCTCAAACCTGACACTTTAGTGGTACTTTATTAAAATATTAAAGTTGTTTTGTATCGGTCAGGGATCGAACCAAGGACCTAAGTCGATCTAATCAATCAGTATATAGATTACAAAATTATTTAATGAATTTTGAACTTTTTCCCGGATCTCTAGCATTAAAATTACGCATTTCCAATATGGTGGTCTTGATGTCTGATAGGATGATGGTCGTAGAGGATTTAGAGTCTCTTTACGAATGTTGAACATGGTTTATTGAAATTATTATTTTTACATAAAATTAAACATTATTACATCGATCGGATATCGAACCGAGGACAGGAGCGGATCGAATCAATATGTAAATTAATGAGTGATTTATTTAATGAATTCTGAACTTTTTCCTGAATTCCTAGCTAAATAATTACGGATTTTCAAGATGGCAGCCAAATTTCAAGATGGCTGGTGTCACAGTAATAAATGATTACTGCACTCTAGTGGATAAGAACTAAACTAACATGGCGTCAGCGTACTCTCGCTCACGATACAATGATGATGGCTTCCAGCATCGAAGACAAGATGGCGGACATGGCATCATACTAGATAACATTATATATACTTTGAAAAAAAAAGTGGTGGGAGTCAGTCTGCCTGCAGCCACCACGAGGGAAGGATCGGTCGCCATTTTTTTTTTGCCCTCACCAGGTTCGAACCGAGGACTCCGAGCTCCGTGTCGTAAAAGTTTGTTTTTTTTATAAATTTTAAAATTTTTTTCATTAAACTCGGATAATATATTTAAAGATGGCGACGGTGGCGCGCTCCTGCGGTAACTTTAAGAATTAAAGATGGCTCGGTGGCACACTCTGGTAGCAACACTAGGAACTAAAGATGGCGACGGTGGAATCATCTGGTATCGATTATTATAAACTAAAATATGGCGATGGTGACGCCATCTACCAGCCAACTTGAGAACCAAGATGGCGGCACCTCTGGCAACTAATTTTTGAATTTGGTGCGCGATACTAGCGACATCTACCAACCAACTTGAGGACCAAGATGGCGTCGCCTATGGCAACTAATTTTTGAATTTAGCGTCATCTGGTAGTCTGTGCGGGAATTAAAGATGGTGGCTGTATAATAATTTTAATTTCTAATGTGACGCCTTAGGTATGCATTAAGGAAGGCAAAAGATGGCGGCTGATGTTTACATTAAATTTCGAAAAGTTGAAGTTCGAAAAAAAATTCGAATCCGAGATGGCTGCCGTGACGAAAAGTGCAACGGTGACGTCACGATTCGAAGTTGGTGGAAATTTCTAGAAATACAAAATGGTAAATGGATTAGCATGGATTAACATATGGATTAGCATAGATTGGCATATGGATTAGCATAGATTGGCATACAGGTTAGCATAGATTGGTATACGAATTAGCATAGATTGGCATACAGATTGGCATAAATTGACATGGATTAGCATAGATTGGCATGGATTAGTATAGATTGGCATGGATTAGGTTAGGTTAGCATAGATTAGCTTATGGATTAGGTTAGGTTAGGTTAGGTTAGGTTAGGTTAGCATAGACTAGCATATGGATTAGGTTAGGTTAGGTTAAGTTAGTTTAGTTCAGTTTAGTTTAGTTTAGTTTAGGTAAGGTTAGGTTAGGTTAGCATAGATTAGCATATGGATTAGGTTAGGTGAGGTTAGTTTAGTTTAGTTTAGTTTAGGTTAGCTTATGTTAGGTTAGGTTAGGTTAGGTTAATTTATTTTAGTTTAGTTTAGTTTAGGTTAGGTTAGGTTAGGTTAGGTTAGGTTAGGTAAGGTTAGGTTAGGTTAGGTTAGGTTAGGTTAGGTTAGCATAGATTAGCATATGGATTAGGTTAGGTTAGGTTAAGTTAGTTTAGTTCAGTTTAGTTTAGTTTAGTTTAGTTTAGGTAAGGTTAGGTTAGGTTAGCATAGATTAGCATATGGATTAGGTTAGGTGAGGTTAGTTTAGTTTAGTTTAGTTTAGGTTAGGTTATGTTAGGTTAGGTTAGGTTAGGTTAGTTTAGTTTAGTTTAGTTTAGGTTAGGTTAGGTTAGGTTAGGTTAGGTTAGGTAAGGTTAGGTTAGGTTAGGTTAGGTTAGGTTAGGTTAGCATAGATTAGCATATGGATTAGGTTAGGTTAGGTTAAGTTAGTTTAGTTCAGTTTAGTTTAGTTTAGTTTAGTTTAGGTAAGGTTAGGTTAGGTTAGCATAGATTAGCATATGGATTAGGTTAGGTGAGGTTAGTTTAGTTTAGTTTAGTTTAGGTTAGGTTATGTTAGGTTAGGTTAGGTTAGGTTAGTTTAGTTTAGTTTAGTTTAGTTTAGTTTAGTTTAGTTTAGTTTAGGTTAGGTTAGGTTAGGATAGGTTAGCAAAGATTAGCATATAGATTAGGTTAGGTGAGGTTAGTTTAGTTTAGTTTAGTTTAGTTTAGGTTAGGTTAGGTTAGGTTAGGTTAGGTTAGCATAGATTAGCATATGGATTAGGTTAGGTAAGGTTAGGTTAGGTTAGGTTAGGTTTGGTTAGGTTAGGTTAGGTAAGGTAAGGTTTAGTTTAGTTTAGTTTAGTTTAGTTTAGGTTAGGTTAGATTAGGTTAGGTTAGGTTAGGTTTGGTTAGGTTAGGTTAGGTTAGGTTAGGTTTAGTTTAGTTTAGTTTAGTTTAGTTTAGTTTAGGTTAGGTTAGGTTAGGTTAGGTTAGGTTAGGTTAGGTTAGGTAAGGTTAGGTTAGGTTAGGTTAGGTTAGGTTAGCATAGATTAGCATATGGATTAGGTTAGGTTAGGTTAGGTTAGTTTAGTTTAGTTTAGTTTAGTTTAGTTTAGGTTAGGTTAGGTTAGGTTAGGTTAGGTTAGGTTAGCATAGATTAGCATATGGATTAGGTTAGGTTAGGTTAGGTTAGGTTAGGTTAGGTTAGGTTAGGTTAGGTTAGCATAGATTAGCATATGGATTAGGTTAGGTTAGGTTAGGTTAGGTTTGGTTAGGTTAGGTTAGGTTTAGTTTAGTTTAGTTTAGTTTAGTTTAGTTTAGTTAAGGTTAGGTTAGGTTAGGTTAGGTTAGGTTAGGTAAGGTTAGGTTAGGTTAGGTTAGGTTAGGTTAGGTTAGCATAGATTAGCATATGGATTAGGTTAGGTTAGGTTAAGTTAGTTTAGTTCAGTTTAGTTTAGTTTAGTTTAGTTTAGGTAAGGTTAGGTTAGGTTAGCATAGATTAGCATATGGATTAGGTTAGGTGAGGTTAGTTTAGTTTAGTTTAGTTTAGGTTAGGTTATGTTAGGTTAGGTTAGGTTAGGTTAGTTTAGTTTAGTTTAGTTTAGTTTAGTTTAGTTTAGTTTAGTTTAGGTTAGGTTAGGTTAGGATAGGTTAGCAAAGATTAGCATATAGATTAGGTTAGGTGAGGTTAGTTTAGTTTAGTTTAGTTTAGTTTAGGTTAAGTTAGGTTAGGTTAGGTTAGGTTAGCATAGATTAGCATATGGATTAGGTTAGGTTAGGTTAGGTTGGGTTAGGTTAGGTTTGGTTAGGTTAGGTTAGGTAAGGTTAGGTTTAGTTTAGTTTAGTTTAGTTTAGTTTAGGTTAGGTTAGATTAGGTTAGGTTAGGTTAGGTTTGGTTAGGTTAGGTTAGGTTAGGTTAGGTTTAGTTTAGTTTAGTTTAGTTTAGTTTAGGTTAGGTTAGGTTAGGTTAGGTTAGGTTAGGTTAGGTTAGGTAAGGTTAGGTTAGGTTAGGTTAGGTTAGGTTAGCATAGATTAGCATATGGATTAGGTTAGGTTAGGTTAGGTTAGTTTAGTTTAGTTTAGTTTAGTTTAGTTTAGGTTAGGTTAGGTTAGGTTAGGTTAGGTTAGCATAGATTAGCATATGGATTAGGTTAGGTTAGGTTAGGTTAGGTTAGGTTAGGTTAGGTTAGGTTAGGTTAGCATAGATTAGCATATGGATTAGGTTAGGTTAGGTTAGGTTAGGTTAGGTTAGGTTTGGTTAGGTTAGGTTAGGTAAGGTTTAGTTTAGTTTAGTTTAGTTTAGTTTTGGTTAGGTTAGGTTAGGTAAGGTTAGGTTAGGTTAGGTTAGGTTAGGTTAGGTTAGCATAGATTAGCATATGGATTAGGTTAGGTTAGGTGAGGTTAGGTTAGGTTAGTTTAGTTTAGTTTAGTTTAGTTTAGTTTAGTTTAGTTTAGGTTAGGTTAGGTTAGGTTAGGTAAGGTTAGGTTAGGTTAGGTTAGCATAGATAAGCATATGGATTAGGTTAGGTGAGGTTAGTTTTGTTAGGTTAGTTTAGGTTAGGTTATGTTAGGTTAGGTTAGGTTAGGTTAGTTTAGTTTAGTTTAGTTTAGTTTAGTTTAGTTTAGTTTATTTTAGGTTAGGTTAGGTTAGGATAGGTTAGCATAGATTAGCATATGGATTAGGTTAGGTGAGGTTAGTTTAGTTTAGTTTAGTTTAGGTTAGGTTAGGTTAGGTTAGGTTAGGTTAGGTTAGTTTAGTTTAGTTTAGTTTAGTTTAGGTTAGGTTAGGTTAGGTTAGGTTAGGTTAGGTTAGGTTAGGTTAGGTTAGGTTAGGTTAGCATAGATTAGCATATGGATTAGGTTAGGTGAGGTTAGTTTAGTTTAGTTTAGTTTAGTTTAGGTTAGGTTAGGTTAGGTTAGGTTAGGTTAGTTTAGTTTAGTTTAGTTTAGTTTTGTTTAGGTTAGGTTAGGTTAGGTTAGGTTAGGTTAGCATATGGATTAGATGACGTTATAAGTTTGGCAACATCGAGGGTTTGCAAGGCTAAATGTCAGGGTCGAATTTCAATGTCAGGGTAAAATTTCAAGGTCAAGGTCAAATTTCAAGGTTATGGTTAAGGTCAAAGTTCAGGGTCAAAGTCAATTTTAAAGGTCAAAGTCAATGTTCAAGGTTAATGTCAAGGTTCAAGGTCAATATTCAAGGTCAAATTTCAAGGTCAATGTCATAGTTAAAGGTCAAGGTCAAATTTAAAGGTCAAGGTCAAGGTTAAATGTCAAGGTGTAGGTCAAAGGTCAAGGTTAAGGTTCAAGGTCAAGGTTCAAGGTCAATGTTCGAGGTCGGCTCCTGGATCCTGTGCCTGTTCCAGAACCGGTATTTTCCATCTACTGTAACGGGACATTTTTTCGTGCGTACATGGCTGATGAACGTAACGGGTCACTTTTTCGTGTGTGCATGGTCGAAGGAAGTGACATAATCCCTTAATCCCCCTCCGTCCTCCGGTGTCCTCATACGAACTATATACATCTACTGACATCCGTTTGAATGTATTATAACGTGTAGGAGTAATACCAAAAACCTTTGTCTAAATAAAATTTTAACTCTACCAACCATAACTGCAAGGGATGGGAAAAACAAGGGTTGGAGTACAAAAATAATCATAACACTCTTCGTTTGTAAACCATCGAATACGTTTCAATTGGTTACTAATGTTATGCTTTTTATCTAAAACATTTATTTGAAACAAGAGGTTGGAACAAAGAGGGGAAGAATCAATAAAATTTCATAACTATTTGTAGGCACTCTATCTAATCCGTTCAAAGGGTTTTCAAATCCTATAATTAAACCAAATAATTTTGTCTAAATTAATTTTTTATAACACCAGCCATTGAAGCAAATAGTGGCTAAAAATGGTTTTAAATACAAAAATAAATGTATAACTACCTAAGTAACTAAATCATTAAATCCTTTCAAATTGTTTGTAAATATATTTTTATTGTGTATAACTTTTGTCAGAAATAATTATTTGTTAAGATGGGCCATTTTAGGAAGGGGGTTTAAAAAAATGGATAGAATTTAAAAAAATCATTATTCCCGTACAATTTACAAATTTAAATCCGTTCTTATTCTTGTAGAATCTTAAATAATTATCTATAACTTTCTATTAAATATAATAATTTTCATACGACATAATATTACTGCAAGAGGTTAAATTTACAGGCGTTGAATGACAGAATAATTCATATTCCTTAGTATACACACAATGAATTCCTTTCAAATTGTTTTTAAACCTTTATTATATAACCTAAAACTTTAGTCTGATACAATTTTTAATACAAATAACCATTGCTGCAAAGGGTAGATAAATAGGAGTTAAAAAAGAAGTGAATAGCTCCCTTAGTAGACATACCATCAAATCCGATCATATTGTTTGTAAATCCTGTAATTCTTATCTAAAAAAGAGTCTGAAATTTTTTTGATAGTACAAAATTTAAAAGCAAGGGGCTTAAAATACCTAGCGTTGAAATAAGAAAATAACTTTTTTTAACTTGTGCACATTCGATTCCAATCTATTTTTTGTTTAACTTTTTTCAATATTGTCTAATGTAAACTTTATGCAACAAAACATTACTACAATGGGTGGAAATAACAATGGTACAAGTATAAAAATTCATTACTATCAAATCAGCTACATATATATTGTTAAAACCCTCAACTTTATTTAAAACGTAACGCTGAAATTATTTTTGATAAAACCAACTATTACCGTCAAAACAGTGATTGAAATAATAAAAAATTAAAACTTCCTTAGTATCAATTTCTTTCGAAATAATTTAAAACTATTTTAATATTATCTTAAGCCTTTGACAAAATAAAAAAAAAATATCAACCTCGAAATTATTGCACGGGATTAAAAATAGATTCTGAAGGTAAAAAATATATAATTTCCTTGGTTAGCCTATGTTATGAAATTTGTTGTAGCCTATTAAATGCTGGATACATTAAGTCCAAAACATTCAAAATATTTTCGCTGCATACGAGAAAAATTTTCATTCGATCAATTTGTAATATTGGAGAACATATTGTGCATTTATAAAATGTTCCAGGAGTTGATGGAAGTGTCCAGAAGAGGAGGCAGGCCTGTCTGCTAGCCCAGGAAATGAAAGGAAAAAAAGGAAAAATGTCGAGAAAAATTAGAGACAAGCTGAACTTTTGGCAGGTGTAAGGACCCAAAAAGAGGTGTATTTTCCCAAAAGTCCCCACCCCTCCCCTCTTTGCTTCCCCCCTAACCCCTCTTAAACATCCGATTTGCAAGCATTTGGATTACCCTTCATATCTCAGTTGTTATTTATCGCACTCAAATTTTCTATACATCGTTTTATTCCATATATTATTATCCACACTAAAGTAATTTATAGTTTTGTTCTAAGATTAGCAGTTAACTAGATATTAGCTGAGGAATGTCAAGATTTACAATTTTTTGTTAAGTTTGTTAAGAATATTTAAGTTTAAAATTTTAATTTGGTACAATTTCACGAAACACTTAAGATAAAAAGTGTTGAATGATTCTTTAGCTTTCCAACGGTATTAATTTTTCATAGTTTGGATAACGATAACATTAAGTAGAGGGCCGTAAGTAAACCAAGAACTCACCTATCGCAACCCGGACTTAAAAGCAATCTGCCGCGCCCTATTCAAGCTCGCTCCGCTGGTCTTAAACGTTACTTGTAATTATTCCTAATTATTCTAAATAAAGTATATATACAATTTTAGTTCAGAATACAGAAACAAAGTTGGTTATATTTTTATATAAGTTTTTCCAGTTTTATTCGGGGGGGGGGGGGGGGGGGAAGGGTTGGCGGCCTTCATCCCTAACCCACATAGGATCGTTCCATTATCCACCACCTATGGACCCGCCGTGTCCCGGACTGGCAACAACCGGCAGCTGTGAACTAAAATACATGACTGCTTATTCACAGTATGTGTTAAAGAGTAATCAGTATCATCCACAGCATCACGGACAACCCACCCACCCACTTCAAGCTGTTGTGACATTTGCTGAATTATTCACTTCTTTATGTGCATTTTTCATTTCCAAACTTTGCTATTATTTACACATCGTGCTATTTAATTTGTGTAGACAATTTCTACTTACAACAAAAGTACTTCAATGTATTTAACAAACAGATATATTCATGACGTTTTCGACTCAACGCCAACATATATAATTATTCATTATCAATTGCATCTTCATCTTCATCTATGGCTGTTACATTGTTACATGAAAGACCATTGCAGTGTTTACACATAGCTGAGCAATGTAAACCTGTCTTTCGACATCCACAATAGTTCCCACATGCAGATTTACATTCACTTGACACTTAGTGCAACAGATCGTTTGGTGCAAAAGGCTTAGATGTGGTAATTGGCTTAAGAACGTTTCTCTCGCCTCCAGCTTCTTTTACACACTCCAGCTTAGATCAGTATAAATGATGTAGTGTCAGAGCTAAGCCAATGTGAAGTGGTGACAAAAATGATCTGGTTCTTACAGCTGATATAATAGCATGGTTCATGACCACACATTTTCTGTCTACCATTTCAAACTCTGAAACGTTTTTCTATTTCGTAACTCTTTGTGTGAAAGCTGCTAATGTATTTGATAATAAATCTGGATATGTTTCATGATCATATGCCTTCATTTGAATATCTTCTTTAATGATGTCAGCTACAGCCAATACAATCCTAAGTTTTTCCGTTTCTAGGTTCCTATCTCTTTCTTTGTACCAGGTCTCAATAATTTTATGGACAGTATCAGACAAACACACAATGTTCTTTCTACCTGAAACATTAGATACCATAATGCGTTCTTTAAAGTGTTTTAGAAGAAGATTTTTCAGGTGTTTGTCGGAATATGCATCTTTTTTCCCTGAAATGCATGTCATTATATCTTGCAACTCTTGAATTGAATATTGTCATTCATCGCTTTGCTCAATGTAACTGTACAACATTAAAAAAGATTCTTTATCCGCCATCGGTCTGCCTACAAATCCTTCACTTGGGTTTGTGTTTTAAAAAGTGTCATGACTGTTTTTATGGTATCGTACATATTGTTTTCATCTCGTGGAGTGTGCTACCATCGTATTAGCCTAAGGTTTACCCGCTAGAGTGCAGTAGCCATTTATTATTATTACTGTGGCGCCCGCAATCTTGAAATTTGGACGCCATCTCGGAAATCCGTAATTATTCACCTAGAAATTCCGAAAAAAAAAATCAAAAATTAATCAAAAAATCACCCATTAATTTACTGATTTATTCGATCGATTCCTGTCCTCGGTTAATATTACTAAAGTGACAGATTTCGAGAAATAAAAGTTCGCAAGTTCTTTATAAACATAACATTTATTACAAATATTCTTCACTACCACAATTATAAAAATACAAGCAAATTACTTAAGTCTGAGCATTTCTTGAAAAATTAATTCTTCTGAGTGTATTAATGTGTCATTGAGGAGCCAATAAATCTTCAGTTTCTACCTTCCAGTTTTCAGAATGGACTACCAAATAATCAGGTCGTCGGTATATGATACCACACCGTACACACAGTGACGATAGTATTGAGACGTTTAGTGGACAGTTCCGATGTTCATGACGTCTAGCACTCTGTGCTAGCATAAAGGTTGTACCACAATATTTGCAAACAGGCTCTTGCTTGATCATGATAGACCCAGTACAGATATAATAGTGACGATGTAAGCTATCGAGACGTGAAATTAGTTCATTGCACTTGTAACATTGAAACAGTGTTCTTTGCAATACATCATTCGGGCATCAGTTTTTTTCTTGTCTGCGAGAATTTGTAGGTTTAGTAAATGATGCACCACAGTATTTAAACTGACGCGATGAAAGTCCGCCGTCCATTGAAGTCTGAAATGATGCTGTTGGAACTGGAATCGATGAAACAGCACAATTCGATACCGGTATCGCAGATTGCACTGTAATATCTGTAGTTGCTGGTTCCGATGTCGTCAGGAACTCAGGAACAACCTTAACTTATCTTTAGCCCTCGTTTTTGAACCCAACCTCTAATGGTTTACTTTGCACATAATGTTTATTATTTAAGTCTTTCGTCGTCACTTTAATAACACGGTTACTTATGGACAGCTAAACACCATAACTTCCTTGCATTTGTGGTTCTTTCACGGAAATATTTAACGGATATTAATTAAATGTTATGAATTGGATGAAAATAGTCTTGCAAGTGACGACAATCGAGAACTATTGCGCTATTTTGTAGACCTTTCATGTTATACTTAATGAATATGTGTTAAAAATATTGGTGGCCGAACAACAAATGTGAAGTAAGTATCATGTTATAATTTTATAACGATCTCTTGGATAAAAGAAATTAGAAAGCTATGGACGAGTGAGATAGAGCCTAAAAGTGTAATTTCGGTTCTTTTAATGAAACTTTGCACATTTAGCATTAAAAATAATAAATACTTGCTGTCTTATTCTGATTTTAAAAATATCACCACACACAATTTCCCCCCCCCCCTCAAAAAATATTACCAGCTACGCTATTATAAATTTCTGAAGTATATCATTTCATTTTTGTATTCGGGACTCTCTCGTATTATTAAAAAAAACTTTTTTCTCTATAACACCCAAGCTATGTTGGATACATAAGATATATGTATAAATATATTTAACTCCATATTCTTTCGGCTGCGTAACTATATCTGTGCCAAAAGATGTTACCAAAATTTGATGGATTTTGTCAATTTATTTTATAATGTTTTAGTGCATTAAGTCAAAAATTACTTTAACTTCTAAGATACCCATTTTTCATAATAATTCGAACGCAAAAAAATTAGTTAACATTTTTGATGCTATGATAACTGAGGGAATTGGATATTTGGTACTTTTTTTACTCTTATATTAATCCATTTTTAAGAAACTTTGCCATTAATCTTAAAATAAATTTCCTTCCTTTTAAGGGAGTTTAAGTAATTTTTGCGTTCCATAAAAAAAAGTTTTCTTATATTCCTCTTTCTAAGATATTTACCATACACGAAACTAAACGAGAGACATAATTTTTAAAATTCAATTTATAGATATGAAAGTTCATTGTGTAAAATTACGTTAGTTTTCATAAAAATTCCTCATTTATACATAATTTATTTAATTGTACATCTTTTGGGGTTTAAGGCTGATAAAATGTAAAACTAATTAAAAACTGAAATGCTCAATACAGTGACAACTGCAATTTTTAGATATTCTTCTCGATCTACATTATACCAGCAGGAACATTTTTGACAGGAGGTTGGCAAAACTGGTAGAAAACCTCACGCCAACACTCCAGACCTGATCCTAAGTTTTCAGGCTCAAGCCAATCTCTAGAGAGAGAGAGAGAGAGAGAGAGAGAGAGAGAGAGAGAGAGAGAGAAAGATCTTATACTCGGGTCAACACCGGTTTTTTTCAAGGTTTTCTTCTTCGCGAGCTATTTTTTTCTTTAATCCTCTAGAAGTATAAAAAAAACTAATCGTATTTATTTCGTTCTTTTTTCAATTAATCAAGACGCACGGACCTGCTTTTTTTAGTTGCGCATACATTGTTTTTTTCTAGGTTTACTACAGTACAACCTATTAGAGGTTTAACGTGGAATAAGTAATGTATTTTCAGTTATGCAGAGAAAAATTTCCCGGAACAATATAGTTATATAAAAAACAAATCTCCACAAGACTTGGTTTCTCCATTACGTTAATCAAAAATCAAGTAGTGTGAGCTCATGTGTGATATCGCTTAGCAACAGTGACACTGATTTTTGGATTACCGGAATGTGATTCCAGCAACGATCAGGATACAATAAGCACTCGGTTTGACTGTGAACACATGTAGTGGCAGTCAAGAACCTTATTTATTCATCAATAGTTTAACGTGTTTAGTGACTGTTACTTAAGCAGTTTTAAACATATCTCTGTTTCCAATGGGGTAAGACATTTGGCATCACCGAGCTACTGATAAGCACATCTGCCTTACATCATTGTTAAACTATAATGGTTCAAATCTACAAAATGGTTCATAAGTACTTACAAAAAATTAAAGGGTATATAAGGCATAAATTAGCAAGTAGTATTTCACAAATATAAACAAAGGCCCAAACATTTTATGTCAGTCCATGAACAGCCATTTCATTTCGTTTTTTCATAAAGGAAATTCATAACTGCCATCTTATTACCAAGAAGTTCCTCCTAACTCGTACAGTTCTTGCCTTGAATGTTGTTACTATGATAAGTACTTACCTAGTAACTTACAAAGAGCTCTCTTTAACTATCGCCCTTTGGGATTGTGACCCCATATTTTTTAGGTTTTACCCGTACTTAAAGTTTGTCAAAGGACTTTTAAATCGATCTGTAGATTTGTAGTGAGCTTTCAACTTCATTCGCATCACGATGATTTTAATTATTGTGCTAATAGGTCAATCATTTAAATACGATTATTTCAATCAACTTTTAAGGTTAAATGTTTAAAATGACACATATATACTTAAACTTGTTTAGAAAAACAGAATTTGGTTAAGATAATGAAATATAATAATGATTTTAAAATAACACCGTTTTCAATGTAGTTACGTATCTCTTACTTTTAATAGTTTAGCATTAAAACCCAGGCCAAAATATTACATGGGATATGAATTTAATAATTTCGTAACTATTTTCACCATGAAATACGTTCTTGAATGTTGTATACTTTGAAATAATCTGATCCTAATTTACGCCACAGAATTTTTACGGCTCATTTTGAGAGCGCAGTCCATCACATTGGGATGTGTTGCAGAATTATCACGTTAGACTCACGTTTGGTGTGAAATTGTTTCGAATTCCTGTCTAAGATTCCTGATTTCAATTTTGCATGTTTTACTGAAATATTTCCAGACAAACGGTGGGATGATCCCTCACAGTATGCCAGTACCCGTTCATTCACGTACTTGCCTGACTTGTAATCCAGGTGTCCACCTGTAATTGTCTCACAGTCCTTAAGATGTAAACCGGATATATACTTACTAAAATATCTATACTTAGTCAGGGATACACCATTAAAAAATTCCCCTTTATTTTACATAGAACTTTCGTTAAAATAATATCCAAGTTTCCCTGTAAATTCACATGTACTAAGTTCACTTACTTTCAACATGAATACACAAGAATAATATTGATATATATAAATTAATTCTGAAAAATGGTTTTAATTGCCGAATAAAAATTACATATTTCTTCCAAGTTTGTTATTTTACCTTGTTTATAACGAAAATACAAAACACAAAAGTATAAATATACGGCGTTTATCTACAAATTCCCAGCTAACCGAAATAAAGTAAGGACTATTATGTAAGAGCGGAGCCAGACTCTGGCCAGGCCTCGGGCCACAGCTGGTCGCTGGGAAGCCCGCGCGGGAGACGAGTTAGCTCGGACTCGCACTCGCTGGTGCAGGCTAACTCAATACCGGCTCTGCAGGTACGTGACTAGAAGCCAGCTATACCTTTGTCCTTGCATTATCTTTGTCCGCGTGCGCAGCAAGCTGAAGAACGCTGGCAGTAGTAAGAACTTTTTTTTTATTTGTTATTTTACTAAAGCAAGTCTAAGTAGTAAAATTGGTTTGATTCTTAAATTATTTTTTAACTACGAATAAAATTAATGTCACAATTGTTTTCACTTTAAATACGCGTAATACTTTTCAGAAAAAGGTTTTACTTAGCGAAAAATAATATAAATAAAACAGACAGATTTTGCGCTTCTGAACACTTTACCAAAATACACGACAATCAGTAGATAAAACGATATTTTACTTTATAATAAATATAAAATGTGTGTTTAGGATTACAAATAAAATAATTTTATTGGTTTCTAATACTTTAGGTACAGACATTGTCCTCAAAAAGTTTAGTGATAAAATGATAATATAAAATGAAATGAAATTTAAAATGGGAACGAAAGTTTCCTTTTAGGTAAATTTAAAAGAAATACTATCTCTCGTAACTGTTAACATAGTGCGACATCCAGAAAATTGTGATATAGTTTTTCGTTTCATGGTTCATAGACCCCAAAATTGTCGTTAAACGCAACAGTATTTAAGAAAACGATAATTGCCGTAAGTTTTCACAAATCACTTCCCAAGTAATGTATAAAATATAGAAGTGAAAAATTAGGTCTAGTTCGTTAATGGGCAATATCCGACCTAAGGGGAAGAAATGGGGGTTGTTTTATTGAAAAATATAATATGACAAGTATGACATCAGTAGATGTATATAGTTCGTATGAGGACACCGGAGGACGGAGGGGGATTAAGGGATTATGTCACTTCCTTCGGCCATGCACACACGAAAAAGTGTCCCGTTACGTTCCTCAGCCATGTACGCACGAAAAAATGTCCCGTTACAGTAGATGGAAAATACCGGTTCTGGGACAGGCACAGGATCCAGGAGCAGACCTTGAACATTGACCTAGAACCTTGACCTTGAACCTTGACCTTTGACCTTGACCTTGACATTTAACCTTGACCTTGACCTTTAACTTTGACCTTGACCTTGAAATTTGACATTGAACATTGACCTTGAACATTGACTTTAACCTTGAACATTGACTTTGACCTTGAACATTGACTTTGACCCTGAACATTGACCTTGAAATTTGACCTTGACCTTGAAATATTACCCTGGCATTGAAATTCGACCCTGACCTTTAGCCTTGCAACCCTTGATGTTGCCAACCTGATAACGTCATCTAATCCATATGCTAACCTAACCTAACCTAACCTAACCTAACCTAACCTAACCTAAACTAAACTAAACTAAACTAAACTAAACTAAACTAAACTAACCTAACCTAACCTAACCTAACCTAACCTAAACTAAACTAAACTAACATCACCTAACCTAATCCATATGCTAATCTATGCTAACCTAACCTAACCTAACCTAACCTAACCAAACCTAAACTAAACTAAACTAAACTAAACTAACCTAACCTAACCTAACCTAACCTAACCTAAACTAAACTAAACTAAACTAAACTAACCTCACCTAACCTAATCCATATGCTAATCTATGCTAACCTAACCTAACCTAACCTAACCTAACCTAAACTAAACTAAACTAAACTAAACTAAACTAAACTAAACTAAACTAAACTAACCTAACCTAACCTAACCTAACCTAACCTAAACTAAACTAAACTAACCTCACCTAACCTAATCCAAATGCTAATCTATGCTAACCTAACCTAACCTAACCTAACCTAACCAAACCTAAACTAAACTAAACTAAACTAAACTAACCTAACCTAACCTAACCTAACCTAAACTAAACTAAACTAAACTAAACTAACCTCACCTAACCTAATCCATATGCTAATCTATGCTAACCTAACCTAATCCATGCCAATCTATGTTAATCCATGCCAATCTATGCTAATCCATGTCAATGTATGCCAATCCGTATGCCAATCTATGCTAATTCGTATACCAATCTATGCTAACCTGTATGCCAATCTATGTTAATCTATATGCCAATCTATGCTAATCCATATGTTAATCCATGCTAATCCATTTACCATTTTGTATTTCTAGAAATTTCCACCAACTTCGAATCGTGATGTCACCGTTGCACTTTTCGTCACGGCACTCAGAGAAAACCATCAGGTATGATGTCGTTTATAAACATCATAAATTACCAATTTTTTTTAAAAAAAGTCCAAATTTAATCCTACTTAAGCAACATGAGAGTTCTTGCACAAGCCGGCTTGTGAACTTTTTGGTTAAGCAACATGAGAGTTCTAGTACAAGCCCGCTTGTGAACTCTTTTCTTAAGCAACATGAGAGTTCTAGCACAAGCCCGCTTGTGAACTCTTTGCTTAAGCAACATGAGAGTTCTAGCACAAGCCCGCTTGTGAACTCTTTGCTTAAGCAACATGAGAGTTCTAGCACAAGCCCGCTTGTGAACTCTTTGCTTTAGTGCAACATCTTCCGCAGAGCAGACCTCAACGGCTTCAGAAGTTAACATGTCAGCAGTGTTACAATGGTTGTCAACAGTTCCAGTGGCATTGATGAAGGAAGGAGCAACCAGCGGTGTTCCATCACCCGACTGCACGTACTGTGAGAAGATCAAAAACTTGAAATTATGGGATTATGTAATACACAATTGTAGTAATAACTCTGAACGCATTAAATTTCAGTGCAACAGGTGTTTAAGCAAGTTTGTACAACATGGAACATTAAAAAGGCACCTCAGGAATTGTGATAGACTGGCTGCACATTCATCGGAATCAAGCTGTATATTTTGTAACAAAACATTGGCAAATATTCGAAGTGCACAACGACACGAAATATATCACTGTCCTTTCAATGAAGTCGATAATTCGACTTTGTGTGCAAATTGTGGTGTACCAATATGTCGAGCTGATAAACTGAATAGACATTTAAAGTCATGTAAAGGACATAGTCCGTATAGTAAGAAGACTGTTTGAATCGAGAGATCCACGAAACTTTGGTAATTTGTCTGTGTGTTTTTCGTACTTGTGGTAGTGCATAATTTATGTAATAAAAGTTTTTTTAAAAGAACTTGCGGTGTTTTTTATTTTCTCAAACCTGACACTTTAGTGGTACTTTATTAAAATATTAAAGTTGTTTTGTATCGGTCAGGGATCGAACCAAGGACCTAAGTCGATCTAATCAATCAGTATATAGATTACAAAATTATTTAATGAATTTTGAACTTTTTCCCGGATCTCTAGCATTAAAATTACGCATTTCCAATATGGTGGTCTTGATGTCTTATAGGATGATGGTCGTAGAGGATTTAGAGTCTCTTTACGAATTTTGAACATGGTTTATTGAAATTATTATTTTTACATAAAATTAAACATTATTACATCGATCGGATATCGAACCGAGGACAGGAGCGGATCGAATCAATATGTAAATTAATGAGTGATTTATTTAATGAATTCTGAACTTTTTCCTGAATTCCTAGCTAAATAATTACGGATTTTCAAGATGGCAGCCAAATTTCAAGATGGCTGGTGTCACAGTAATAAATGATTACTGCACTCTAGTGGATAAGAACTAAACTAACATGGCGTCAGCGTACTCTCGCTCACGATACAATGATGATGGCTTCCAGCATCGAAGACAAGATGGCGGACATGGCATCATACTAGATGACATTATATATACTTTGAAAAAAAAAGTGGTGGGAGTCAGTCTGCCTGCAGCCACCACGAGGGAAGGATCGGTCGCCATTTTTTTTTGCCCTCACCAGGTTCGAACCGAGGACTCCGAGCTCCGTGTCGTAAAAGTTTGTTTTTTTTATAAATTTTAAATTTTTTTTCATTAAACTCGGATAATATATTTAAAGATGGCGACGGTGGCGCGCTCCTGCGGTAACTTTAAGAATTAAAGATGGCTCGGTGGCACACTCTGGTAGCAACACTAGGAACTAAAGATGGCGACGGTGGCATCATCTGGTATCGATTATTATGAACTAAAATATGGCGATGGTGACGCCATCTACCAGCCAACTTGAGAACCAAGATGGCGGCACCTCTGGCAACTAATTTTTGAATTTGGTGCGCGATACTAGCGACATCTACCAACCAACTTGAGGACCAAGATGGCGTCGCCTATGGCAACTAATTTTTGAATTTAGCATCATCTGGTAGTCTGTGCGGGAATTAAAGATGGTGGCTGTATAATAATTTTAATTTCTAATGTGACGCCTTAGGTATGCATTAAGGAAGGCAAAAGATGGCGGCTGATGTTTACATTAAATTTCGAAAAGTTGAAGTTCGAAAAAAAATTCGAATCCGAGATGGCTGCCGTGACGAAAAGTGCAACGGTGACGTCACGATTCGAAGTTGGTAGGAAATTTCTAGAAATACAAAATGGTAAATGGATTAGCATGGATTAACATATGGATTAGCATAGATTGGCATACAGGTTAGCATAGATTGGTATACGAATTAGCATAGATTGGCATACAGATTGGCATAAATTGACATGGATTAGCATAGATTGGCATGGATTAGTATAGATTGGCATGGATTAGGTTAGGTTAGCATAGATTAGCTTATGGATTAGGTTAGGTTAGGTTAGGTTAGGTTAGCATAGATTAGCATATGGATTAGGTTAGGTTAGGTTAGGTTAGGTTAGGTTAGGTTTGGTTAGGTTAGGTTAGGTTAGGTTTAGTTTAGTTTAGTTTAGTTAAGTTTAGTTTAGTTTAGGTTAGGTTAGGTTAGGTTAGGTTAGGTTAGGTAAGGTTAGGTTAGGTTAGGTTAGGTTAGGTTAGGTTAGCATAGATTAGCATATGGATTAGGTTAGGTTAGGTTAAGTTAGTTTAGTTCAGTTTAGTTTAGTTTAGTTTAGTTTAGGTAAGGTTAGGTTAGGTTAGCATAGATTAGCATATGGATTAGGTTAGGTGAGGTTAGTTTAGTTTAGTTTAGTTTAGGTTAGGTTATGTTAGGTTAGGTTAGGTTAGGTTAGTTTAGTTTAGTTTAGTTTAGTTTAGTTTAGTTTAGTTTAGTTTAGGTTAGGTTAGGTTAGGATAGGTTAGCAAAGATTAGCATATAGATTAGGTTAGGTGAGGTTAGTTTAGTTTAGTTCAGTTTAGTTTAGGTTAGGTTAGGTTAGGTTAGGTTAGGTTAGCATAGATTAGCATATGGATTAGGTTAGGTAAGGTTAGGTTAGGTTAGGTTATGTTTGGTTAGGTTAGGTTAGGTAAGGTTAGGTTTAGTTTAGTTTAGTTTAGTTTAGTTTAGGTTAGGTTAGATTAGGTTAGGTTAGGTTAGGTTTGGTTAGGTTAGGTTAGGTTAGGTTAGGTTTAGTTTAGTTTAGTTTAGTTTAGTTTAGTTTAGGTTAGGTTAGGTTAGGTTAGGTTAAGTTAGGTTAGGTTAGGTTAGGTAAGGTTAGGTTAGGTTAGGTTACGTTAGGTTAGCATAGATTAGCATATGGATTAGGTTAGGTTAGGTTAGGTTAGTTTAGTTTAGTTTAGTTTAGTTTAGTTTAGGTTAGGTTAGGTTAGGTTAGGTTAGGTTAGCAAAGATTAGCATATGGATTAGGTTAGGTTAGGTTAGGTTAGGATAGGTTAGGTTAGGTTATGTTAGGTTAGCATAGATTAGCATATGGATTAGGTTAGGTTAGGTTAGGTTAGGTTAGGTTAGGTTTGGTTAGGTTAGGTTAGGTAAGGTTTAGTTTAGTTTAGTTTAGTTTAGTTTTGGTTAGGTTAGGTTAGGTAAGGTTAGGTTAGGTTAGGTTAGGTTAGGTTAGGTTAGTATAGATTAGCATATGGATTAGGTTAGGTTAGGTGAGGTTAGGTTAGGTTAGTTTAGTTTAGTTTAGTTTAGTTTAGTTTAGTTTAGGTTAGGTTAGGTTAGGTTAGGTAAGGTTAGGTTAGGTTAGGTTAGCATAGATTAGCATATGGATTAGGTTAGGTGAGGTTAGTTTTGTTAGGTTAGTTTAGTTTAGGTTAGGTTATGTTAGGTTAGGTTAGGTTAGGTTAGTTTAGTTTAGTTTAGTTTAGTTTAGTTTAGTTTAATTTATTTTAGGTTAGGTTAGGTTAGGATAGGTTAGCATAGATTAGCATATGGATTAGGTTAGGTGAGGTTAGTTTAGTTTAGTTTAGTTTAGGTTAGGTTAGGTTAGGTTAGGTTAGGTTAGGTTAGTTTAGTTTAGTTTAGTTTAGTTTAGTTTAGGTTAGGTTAGGTTAGGTTAGGTTAGGTTAGGTTAGGTTAGGTTAGCATAGATTAGCATATGGATTAGGTTAGGTGAGGTTAGTTTAGTTTAGTTTAGTTTAGTTTAGGTTAGGTTAGGTTAGGTTAGGTTAGGTTAGTTTAGTTTAGTTTAGTTTAGTTTAGTTTAGGTTAGGTTAGGTTAGGTTAGGTTAGGTTAGCATATGGATTAGATGACGTTATAAGTTTGGCAACATCGAGGGTTTGCAAGGCTAAATGTCAGGGTCGAATTTCAATGTCAGGGTAAAATTTCAAGGTCAAGGTCAAATTTCAAGGTTATGGTTATGGTCAAAGTTCAGGGTCAAAGTCAATTTTAAAGGTCAAAGTCAATGTTCAAGGTTAAAGTCAAGGTTCAAGGTCAATATTCAAGGTCAAATTTCAAGTTCAATGTCATAGTTAAAGGTCAAGGTCAAAGTTAAAGGTCAAGGTCAAGGTTAAATGTCAAGGTGTAGGTCAAAGGTTAAGGTTAAGGTTCAAGGTCAAGGTTCAAGGTCAATGTTCGAGGTCGGCTCCTGGATCCTGTGCCTGTTCCAGAACCGGTATTTTCCATCTACTGTAACGGGACATTTTTTCGTGCGTACATGGCTGATGAACGTAACGGGTCACTTTTTCGTGTGTGCATGGCCGAAGGAAGTGACATAATCCCTTAATCCCCCTCCGTCCTCCGGTGTCCTCATACGAACTATATACATCTACTGACATCCGTTTGAATGTATTATAACGTGTAGGAGTAATACCAAAAACCTTTGTCTAAATAAAATTTTAACTCTACCAACCATAACTGCAAGGGATGGGAAAAACAAGGGTTGGAGTACAAAAATAATCATAACACTCTTCGTTTGTAAACCATCGAATACGTTTCAATTGGTTACTAATGTTATGCTTTTTATCTAAAACATTTATTTGAAACAAGAGGTTGGAACAAAGAGGGGAAGAATCAATAAAATTTCATAACTATTTGTAGGCACTCTATCTAATCCGTTCAAAGGGTTTTCAAATCCTATAATTAAACCAAATAATTTTGTCTAAATTAATTTTTTATAACACCAGCCATTGAAGCAAATAGTGGATAAAAATGGTTTTAAATACAAAAATAAATGTATAACTACCTAAGTAACTAAATCATTAAATCCTTTCAAATTGTTTGTAAATATATTTTTATTGTGTATAACTTTTGTCAGAAATAATTATTTGTTAAGATGGGCCATTTTAGGAAGGGGGTTTAAAAAAATGGATAGAATTTAAAAAAATCATTATTCCCGTACAATTTACAAATTTAAATCCGTTCTCATTCTTGTAGAATCTTAAATAATTATCTATAACTTTCTATTAAATATAATAATTTTCATACGACATAATATTACTGCAAGAGGTTAAATTTACAGGCGTTGAATGACAGAATAATTCATATTCCTTAGTAAACACACAATGAATTCCTTTCAAATTGTTTTTAAACCTTTATTATATAACCTAAAACTTTAGTCTGATACAATTTTTAATACAAATAACCATTGCTGCAAAGGGTAGATAAATAGGAGTTAAAAAAGAAGTGAATAGCTCCCTTAGTAGACATACCATCAAATCCGATCATATTGTTTGTAAATCCTGTAATTCTTATCTAAAAAAGAGTCTGAAATTTTTTTGATAGTACAAAATTTAAAAGCAAGGGGCTTAAAATACCTAGCGTTGAAATAAGAAAATAACTTTTTTTAACTTGTGCACATTCGATTCCAATCTATTTTTTGTTTAACTTTTTTCAATATTGTCTAATGTAAACTTTATGCAACAAAACATTACTACAATGGGTGGAAATAACAATGGTACAAGTATAAAAATTCATTACTATCAAATCAGCTACATATATATTGTTAAAACCCTCAACTTTATTTAAAACGTAACGCTGAAATTATTTTTGATAAAACCAACTATTACCGTCAAAACAGTGATTGAAATAATAAAAAATTAAAACTTCCTTAGTATCAATTTCTTTCGAAATAATTTAAAACTATTTTAATATTATCTTAAGCCTTTGACAAAATAAAAAAAAAATATCGACCTCGAAATTATTGCACGGGATTAAAAATAGATTCTGAAGGTAAAAAATATATAATTTCCTTGGTTAGCCTATGTTATGAAATTTGTTGTAGCCTATTAAATGCTGGATACATTAAGTCCAAAACATTCAAAATATTTTCGCTGCATACGAGAAAAATTTTCATTCGATCAATTTGTATTATTGGAGAACATATTGTGCATTTATAAAATGTTCCAGGAGTTGATGGAAGTGTCCAGAAGAGGAGGCAGGCCTGTCTGCTAGCCCAGGAAATGAAAGGAAAAAAAGGAAAAATGTCGAGAAAAATTAGAGACAAGCTGAACTTTTGGCAGGTGTAAGGACCCAAAAAGAGGTGTATTTTCCCAAAAGTCCCCACCCCTCCCCTCTTTGCTTCCCCCCTAACCCCTCTTAAACATCCGATTTGCAAGCATTTGGATTACCCTTCATATCTCAGTTGTTATTTATCGCACTCAAATTTTCTATACATCGTTTTATTCCATATATTATTATCCACACTAAAGTAATTTATAGTTTTGTTCTAAGATTAGCAGTTAACTAGATATTAGCTGAGGAATGTCAAGATTTACAATTTTTTGTTAAGTTTGTTAAGAATATTTAAGTTTAAAATTTTAATTTGGTACAATTTCACGAAACACTTAAGATAAAAAGTGTTGAATGATTCTTTAGCTTTCCAACGGTATTAATTTTTCATAGTTTGGATAACGATAACATTAAGTAGAGGGCCGTAAGTAAACCAAGAACTCACCTATCGCAACCCGGACTTAAAAGCAATCTGCCGCGCCCTATTCAAGCTCGCTCCGCTGGTCTTAAACGTTACTTGTAATTATTCCTAATTATTCTAAATAAAGTATATATACAATTTTAGTTCAGAATACAGAAACAAAGTTGGTTATATTTTTATATAAGTTTTTCCAGTTTTATTCGGGGGGGGGGGGGGGGGGGAAGGGTTGGCGGCCTTCATCCCTAACCCACATAGGATCGTTCCATTATCCACCACCTATGGACCCGCCGTGTCCCGGACTGGCAACAACCGGCAGCTGTGAACTAAAATACATGACTGCTTATTCACAGTATGTGTTAAAGAGTAATCAGTATCATCCACAGCATCACGGACAACCCACCCACCCACTTCAAGCTGTTGTGACATTTGCTGAATTATTCACTTCTTTATGTGCATTTTTCATTTCCAAACTTTGCTATTATTTACACATCGTGCTATTTAATTTGTGTAGACAATTTCTACTTACAACAAAAGTACTTCAATGTATTTAACAAACAGATATATTCATGACGTTTTCGACTCAACGCCAACATATATAATTATTCATTATCAATTGCATCTTCATCTTCATCTATGGCTGTTACATTGTTACATGAAAGACCATTGCAGTGTTTACACATAGCTGAGCAATGTAAACCTGTCTTTCGACATCCACAATAGTTCCCACATGCAGATTTACATTCACTTGACACTTAGTGCAACAGATCGTTTGGTGCAAAAGGCTTAGATGTGGTAATTGGCTTAAGAACGTTTCTCTCGCCTCCAGCTTCTTTTACACACTCCAGCTTAGATCAGTATAAATGATGTAGTGTCAGAGCTAAGCCAATGTGAAGTGGTGACAAAAATGATCTGGTTCTTACAGCTGATATAATAGCATGGTTCATGACCACACATTTTCTGTCTACCATTTCAAACTCTGAAACGTTTTTCTATTTCGTAACTCTTTGTGTGAAAGCTGCTAATGTATTTGATAATAAATCTGGATATGTTTCATGATCATATGCCTTCTTTTGAATATCTTCTTTAATGATGTCAGCTACAGCCAATACAATCCTAAGTTTTTCCGTTTCTAGGTTCCTATCTCTTTCTTTGTACCAGGTCTCAATAATTTTATGGACAGTATCAGACAAACACACAATGTTCTTTCTACCTGAAACATTAGATACCATAATGCGTTCTTTAAAGTGTTTTAGAAGAAGATTTTTCAGGTGTTTGTCGGAATATGCATCTTTTTTCCCTGAAATGCATGTCCTTATATCTTGCAACTCTTGAATTGAATATTGTCATTCATCGCTTTGCTCAATGTAACTGTACAACATTAAAAAAGATTCTTTATCCGCCATCGGTCTGCCTACAAATCCTTCACTTGGGTTTGTGTTTTAAAAAGTGTCATGACTGTTTTTATGGTATCGTACATATTGTTTTCATCTCGTGGAGTGTGCTACCATCGTATTAGCCTAAGGTTAGCATAGATTAGCATATGGATTAGGTTTGGTGAGGTTAGTTTTGTTAGGTTAGTTTAGGTTAGGTTATGTTAGGTTAGGTTAGGTTAGGTTAGTTTAGTTTAGTTTAGTTTAGTTTAGTTTAGTTTAGTTTATTTTAGGTTAGGTTAGGTTAGGATAGGTTAGCATAGATTAGCATATGGATTAGGTTAGGTGAGGTTAGTTTAGTTTAGTTTAGTTTAGGTTAGGTTAGGTTAGGTTAGGTTAGGTTAGGTTAGTTTAGTTTAGTTTAGTTTAGTTTAGGTTAGGTTAGGTTAGGTTAGGTTAGGTTAGGTTAGGTTAGGTTAGGTTAGGTTAGGTTAGGTTAGCATAGATTAGCATATGGATTAGGTTAGGTGAGGTTAGTTTAGTTTAGTTTAGTTTAGTTTAGGTTAGGTTAGGTTAGGTTAGGTTAGGTTAGTTTAGTTTAGTTTAGTTTAGTTTAGTTTAGGTTAGGTTAGGTTAGGTTAGGTTAGGTTAGCATATGGATTAGATGACGTTATAAGTTTGGCAACATCGAGGGTTTGCAAGGCTAAATGTCAGGGTCGAATTTCAATGTCAGGGTAAAATTTCAAGGTCAAGGTCAAATTTCAAGGTTATGGTTATGGTCAAAGTTCAGGGTCAAAGTCAATTTTAAAGGTCAAAGTCAATGTTCAAGGTTAAAGTCAAGGTTCAAGGTCAATATTCAAGGTCAAATTTCAAGTTCAATGTCATAGTTAAAGGTCAAGGTCAAAGTTAAAGGTCAAGGTCAAGGTTAAATGTCAAGGTGTAGGTCAAAGGTCAAGGTTAAGGTTCAAGGTCAAGGTTCAAGGTCAATGTTCGAGGTCGGCTCCTGGATCCTGTGCCTGTTCCAGAACCGGTATTTTCCATCTACTGTAACGGGACATTTTTTCGTGCGTACATGGCTGATGAACGTAACGGGTAACTTTTTCGTGTGTGCATGGCCGAAGGAAGTGACATAATCCCTTAATCCCCCTCCGTCCTCCGGTGTCCTCATACGAACTATATACATCTACTGACATCCGTTTGAATGTATTATAACGTGTAGGAGTAATACCAAAAACCTTTGTCTAAATAAAATTTTAACTCTACCAACCATAACTGCAAGGGATGGGAAAAACAAGGGTTGGAGTACAAAAATAATCATAACACTCTTCGTTTGTAAACCATCGAATACGTTTCAATTGGTTACTAATGTTATGCTTTTTATCTAAAACATTTATTTGAAACAAGAGGTTGGAACAAAGAGGGGAAGAATCAATAAAATTTCATAACTATTTGTAGGCACTCTATCTAATCCGTTCAAAGGGTTTTCAAATCCTATAATTAAACCAAATAATTTTGTCTAAATTAATTTTTTATAACACCAGCCATTGAAGCAAATAGTGGATAAAAATGGCTTTAAATACAAAAATAAATGTATAACTACCTAAGTAACTAAATCATTAAATCCTTTCAAATTGTTTGTAAATATATTTTTATTGTGTATAACTTTTGTCAGAAATAATTATTTGTTAAGATGGGCCATTTTAGGAAGGGGGTTTAAAAAAATGGATAGAATTTAAAAAAATCATTATTCCCGTACAATTTACAAATTTAAATCCGTTCTTATTCTTGTAGAATCTTAAATAATTATCTATAACTTTCTATTAAATATAATAATTTTCATACGACATAATATTACTGCAAGAGGTTAAATTTACAGGCGTTGAATGACAGAATAATTCATATTCCTTAGTATACACACAATGAATTCCTTTCAAATTGTTTTTAAACCTTTATTATATAACCTAAAACTTTAGTCTGATACAATTTTTAATACAAATAACCATTGCTGCAAAGGGTAGATAAATAGGAGTTAAAAAAGAAGTGAATAGCTCCCTTAGTAGACATACCATCAAATCCGATCATATTGTTTGTAAATCCTGTAATTCTTATCTAAAAAAGAGTCTGAAATTTTTTTGATAGTACAAAATTTAAAAGCAAGGGGCTTAAAATACCTAGCGTTGAAATAAGAAAATAACTTTTTTTAACTTGTGCACATTCGATTCCAATCTATTTTTTGTTTAACTTTTTTCAATATTGTCTAATGTAAACTTTATGCAACAAAACATTACTACAATGGGTGGAAATAACAATGGTACAAGTATAAAAATTCATTACTATCAAATCAGCTACATATATATTGTTAAAACCCTCAACTTTATTTAAAACGTAACGCTGAAATTATTTTTGATAAAACCAACTATTACCGTCAAAACAGTGATTGAAATAATAAAAAATTAAAACTTCCTTAGTATCAATTTCTTTCGAAATAATTTAAAACTATTTTAATATTATCTTAAGCCTTTGACAAAATAAAAAAAAAATATCGACCTCGAAATTATTGCACGGGATTAAAAATAGATTCTGAAGGTAAAAAATATATAATTTCCTTGGTTAGCCTATGTTATGAAATTTGTTGTAGCCTATTAAATGCTGGATACATTAAGTCCAAAACATTCAAAATATTTTCGCTGCATACGAGAAAAATTTTCATTCGATCAATTTGTAATATTGGAGAACATATTGTGCATTTATAAAATGTTCCAGGAGTTGATGGAAGTGTCCAGAAGAGGAGGCAGGCCTGTCTGCTAGCCCAGGAAATGAAAGGAAAAAAAGGAAAAATGTCGAGAAAAATTAGAGACAAGCTGAACTTTTGGCAGGTGTAAGGACCCAAAAAGAGGTGTATTTTCCCAAAAGTCCCCACCCCTCCCCTCTTTGCTTCCCCCCTACCCCCTCTTAAACATCCGATTTGCAAGCATTTGGATTACCCTTCATATCTCAGTTGTTATTTATCGCACTCAAATTTTCTATACATCGTTTTATTCCATATATTATTATCCACACTAAAGTAATTTATAGTTTTGTTCTAAGATTAGCAGTTAACTAGATATTAGCTGAGGAATGTCAAGATTTACAATTTTTTGTTAAGTTTGTTAAGAATATTTAAGTTTAAAATTTTAATTTGGTACAATTTCACGAAACACTTAAGATAAAAAGTGTTGAATGATTCTTTAGCTTTCCAACGGTATTAATTTTTCATAGTTTGGATAACGATAACATTAAGTAGAGGGCCGTAAGTAAACCAAGAACTCACCTATCGCAACCCGGACTTAAAAGCAATCTGCCGCGCCCTATTCAAGCTCGCTCCGCTGGTCTTAAACGTTACTTGTAATTATTCCTAATTATTCTAAATAAAGTATATATACAATTTTAGTTCAGAATACAGAAACAAAGTTGGTTATATTTTTATATAAGTTTTTCCAGTTTTATTCCGGGGGGGGGGGGGGAAGGGGAGGGGGAAGGGTTGGCGGCCTTCATCCCTAACCCACATAGGATCGTTCCATTATCCACCACCTATGGACCCGCCGTGTCCCGGACTGGCAACAACCGGCAGCTGTGAACTAAAATACATGACTGCTTATTCACAGTATGTGTTAAAGAGTAATCAGTATCATCCACAGCATCACGGACAACCCACCCACCCACTTCAAGCTGTTGTGACATTTGCTGAATTATTCACTTCTTTATGTGCATTTTTCATTTCCAAACTTTGCTATTATTTACACATCGTGCTATTTAATTTGTGTAGACAATTTCTACTTACAACAAAAGTACTTCAATGTATTTAACAAACAGATATATTCATGACGTTTTCGACTCAACGCCAACATATATAATTATTCATTATCAATTGCATCTTCATCTTCATCTATGGCTGTTACATTGTTACATGAAAGACCATTGCAGTGTTTACACATAGCTGAGCAATGTAACCCTGTCTTTCGACATCCACAATAGTTCCCACATGCAGATTTACATTCACTTGACACTTAGTGCAACAGATCGTTTGGTGCAAAAGGCTTAGATGTGGTAATTGGCTTAAGAACGTTTCTCTCGCCTCCAGCTTCTTTTACACACTCCAGCTTAGATCAGTATAAATGATGTAGTGTCAGAGCTAAGCCAATGTGAAGTGGTGACAAAAATGATCTGGTTCTTACAGCTGATATAATAGCATGGTTCATGACCACACATTTTCTGTCTACCATTTCAAACTCTGAAACGTTTTTCTATTTCGTAACTCTTTGTGTGAAAGCTGCTAATGTATTTGATAATAAATCTGGATATGTTTCATGATCATATGCCTTCATTTGAATATCTTCTTTAATGATGTCAGCTACAGCCAATACAATCCTAAGTTTTTCCGTTTCTAGGTTCCTATCTCTTTCTTTGTACCAGGTCTCAATAATTTTATGGACAGTATCAGACAAACACACAATGTTCTTTCTACCTGAAACATTAGATACCATAATGCGTTCTTTAAAGTGTTTTAGAAGAAGATTTTTCAGGTGTTTGTCGGAATATGCATCTTTTTTCCCTGAAATGCATGTCATTATATCTTGCAACTCTTGAATTGAATATTGTCATTCATCGCTTTGCTCAATGTAACTGTACAACATTAAAAAAGATTCTTTATCCGCCATCGGTCTGCCTACAAATCCTTCACTTGGGTTTGTGTTTTAAAAAGTGTCATGACTGTTTTTATGGTATCGTACATATTGTTTTCATCTCGTGGAGTGTGCTACCATCGTATTAGCCTAAGGTTTACCCGCTAGAGTGCAGTAGCCATTTATTATTATTACTGTGGCGCCCGCAATCTTGAAATTTGGACGCCATCTCGGAAATCCGTAATTATTCACCTAGAAATTCCGAAAAAAAAATCAAAAATTAATCAAAAAATCACCCATTAATTTACTGATTTATTCGATCGATTCCTGTCCTCGGTTAATATTACTAAAGTGACAGATTTCGAGAAATAAAAGTTCGCAAGTTCTTTATAAACATAACATTTATTACAAATATTCTTCACTACCACAATTATAAAAATACAAGCAAATTACTTAAGTCTGAGCATTTCTTGATAAATTAATTCTTCTGAGTGTATTAATGTGTCATTGAGGAGCCAATAAATCTTCAGTTTCTACCTTCCAGTTTTCAGAATGGACTACCAAATAATCAGGTCGTCGGTATATGATACCACACCGTACACACAGTGACGATAGTATTGAGACGTTTAGTGGACAGTTCCGATGTTCATGACGTCTAGCACTCTGTGCTAGCATAAAGGTTGTACCACAATATTTGCAAACAGGCTCTTGCTTGATCATGATAGACCCAGTACAGATATAATAGTGACGATGTAAGCTATCGAGACGTGAAATTAGTTCATTGCACTTGTAACATTGAAACAGTGTTCTTTGCAATACATCATTCGGGCATCAGTTTTTTTCTTGTCTGCGAGAATTTGTAGGTTTAGTAAATGATGCACCACAGTATTTAAACTGACGCGATGAAAGTCCGCCGTCCATTGAAGTCTGAAATGATGCTGTTGGAACTGGAATCGATGAAACAGCACAATTCGATACCGGTATCGCAGATTGCACTGTAATATCTGTAGTTGCTGGTTCCGATGTCGTCAGGAACTCAGGAACAACCTTAACTTATCTTTAGCCCTCGTTTTTGAACCCAACCTCTAATGGTTTACTTTGCACATAATGTTTATTATTTAAGTCTTTCGTCGTCACTTTAATAACACGGTTATTTATGGACAGCTAAACACCATAACTTCCTTGCATTTGTGGTTCTTTCACGGAAATATTTAACGGATATTAATTAAATGTTATGAATTGGATGAAAATAGTCTTGCAAGTGACGACAATCGAGAACTATTGCGCTATTTTGTAGACCTTTCATGTTATACTTAATGAATATGTGTTAAAAATATTGGTGGCCGAACAACAAATGTGAAGTAAGTATCATGTTATAATTTTATAACGATCTCTTGGATAAAAGAAATTAGAAAGCTATGGACGAGTGAGATAGAGCCTAAAAGTGTAATTTCGGTTCTTTTAATGAAACTTTGCACATTTAGCATTAAAAATAATAAATACTTGCTGTCTTATTCTGATTTTAAAAATATCACCACACACAATTTCCCCCCCCCCCCCCTCAAAAAATATTATCAGCTACGCTATTATAAATTTCTGAAGTATATCATTTCATTTTTGTATTCGGGACTCTCTCGTATTATTAGAAAAAAAACTTTTTTCTATATAACACCCAAGCTATGTTGGATACATAAGATATATGTATAAATATATTTAACTCCATATTCTTTCGGCTGCGTAACTATATCTGTGCCAAAAGATGTTACCAAAATTTGATGGATTTTGTCAATTTATTTTATAATGTTTTAGTGCATTAAGTCAAAAATTACTTTAACTTCTAAGATACCCATTTTTCATAATAATTCGAACGCAAATAAATTAGTTAACATTTTTGATGCTATGATAACTGAGGGAATTGGATATTTGGTACTTTTTTTACTCTTATATTAATCCATTTTTAAGAAACTTTGCCATTAATCTTAAAATAAATTTCCTTCCTTTTAAGGGAGTTTAAGTAATTTTTGCGTTCCATAAAAAAAAGTTTTCTTATATTCCTCTTTCTAAGATATTTACCATACACGAAACTAAACGAGAGACATAATTTTTAAAATTCAATTTATAGATATGAAAGTTCATTGTGTAAAATTACGTTAGTTTTCATAAAAATTCCTCATTTATACATAATTTATTTAATTGTACATCTTTTGGGGTTTAAGGCTGATAAAATGTAAAACTAATTAAAAACTAAAATGCTCAATACAGTGACAACTGCAATTTTTAGATATTCTTCTCGATCTACATTATACCAGCAGGAACATTTTTGACAGGAGGTTGGCAAAACTGGTAGAAAACCTCACGCCAACACTCCAGACCTGATCCTAAGTTTTCAGGCTCAAGCCAATCTCTAGAGAGAGAGAGAGAGAGAGAGAGAGAGAGAGAGAGAGAGAGAGAGAAAGATCTTATACTCGGGTCAACACCGGTTTTTTTCAAGGTTTTCTTCTTCGCAAGCTATTTTTTTCTTTAATCCTCTAGAAGTATAAAAAAAACTAATCGTATTTATTTCGTTCTTTTTTCAATTAATCAAGACGCACGGACCTGCTTTTTTTAGTTGCGCATACATTGTTTTTTTCTAGGTTTACTACAGTACAACCTATTAGAGGTTTAACGTGGAATAAGTAATGTATTTTCAGTTATGCAGAGAAAAATTTCCCGGAACAATATAGTTATATAAAAAACAAATCTCCACAAGACTTGGTTTCTCCATTACGTTAATCAAAAATCAAGTAGTGTGAGCTCATGTGTGATATCGCTTAGCAACAGTGACACTGATTTTTGGATTACCGGAATGTGATTCCAGCAACGATCAGGATACAATAAGCACTCGGTTTGACTGTGAACACATGTAGTGGCAGTCAAGAACCTTATTTATTCATCAATAGTTTAACGTGTTTAGTGACTGTTACTTAAGCAGTTTTAAACATATCTCTGTTTCCAATGGGGTAAGACATTTGGCATCACCGAGCTACTGATAAGCACATCTGCCTTACATCATTGTTAAACTATAATGGTTCAAATCTACAAAATGGTTCATAAGTTCTTACAAAAAATTAAAGGGTATATAAGGCATAAATTAGCAAGTAGTATTTCACAAATATAAACAAAGGCCCAAACATTTTATGTCAGTCCATGAACAGCCATTTCATTTCGTTTTTTCATAAAGGAAATTCATAACTGCCATCTTATTACCAAGAAGTTCCTCCTAACTCGTACAGTTCTTGCCTTGAATGTTGTTACTATGATAAGTACTTACCTAGTAACTTACAAAGAGCTCTCTTTAACTATCGCCCTTTGGGATTGTGACCCCATATTTTTTAGGTTTTACCCGTACTTAAAGTTTGTCAAAGGACTTTTAAATCGATCTGTAGATTTGTAGTGAGCTTTCAACTTCATTCGCATCACGATGATTTTAATTATTGTGCTAATAGGTCAATCATTTAAATACGATTATTTCAATCAACTTTTAAGGTTAAATGTTTAAAATGACACATATATACTTAAACTTGTTTAGAAAAACAGAATTTGGTTAAGATAATGAAATATAATAATGATTTTAAAATAACACCGTTTTCAATGTAGTTACGTATCTCTTACTTTTAATAGTTTAGCATTAAAACCCAGGCCAAAATATTACATGGGATATGAATTTAATAATTTCGTAACTATTTTCACCATGAAATACGTTCTTGAATGTTGTATACTTTGAAATAATCTGATCCTAATTTACGCCACAGAATTTTTACGGCTCATTTTGAGAGCGCAGTCCATCACATTGGGATGTGTTGCAGAATTATCACGTTAGACTCACGTTTGGTGTGAAATTGTTTCGAATTCCTGTCTAAGATTCCTGATTTCAATTTTGCATGTTTTACTGAAATATTTCCAGACAAACGGTGGGATGATCCCTCACAGTATGCCAGTACCCGTTCATTCACGTACTTGCCTGACTTGTAATCCAGGTGTCCACCTGTAATTGTCTCACAGTCCTTAAGATGTAAACCGGATATATACTTACTAAAATATCTATACTTAGTCAGGGATACACCATTAAAAAATTCCCCTTTATTTTACATAGAACTTTCGTTAAAATAATATCCAAGTTTCCCTGTAAATTCACATGTACTAAGTTCACTTACTTTCAACATGAATACACAAGAATAATATTGGTATATATAAATTAATTCTGAAAAATGGTTTTAATTGCCGAATAAAAATTACATATTTCTTCCAAGTTTGTTATTTTACCTTGTTTATAACGAAAATACAAAACACAAAAGTATAAATATACGGCGTTTATCTACAAATTCCCAGCTAACCGAAATAAAGTAAGGACTATTATGTAAGAGCGGAGCCAGACTCTGGCCAGGCCTCGGGCCACAGCTGGTCGCTGGGAAGCCCGCGCGGGAGACGAGTTAGCTCGGACTCGCACTCGCTGGTGCAGGCTAACTCAATACCGGCTCTGCAGGTACGTGACTAGAAGCCAGCTATACCTTTGTCCTTGCATTATCTTTGTCCGCGTGCGCAGCAAGCTGAAGAACGCTGGCAGTAGTAAGAACTTTTTTTTTATTTGTTATTTTACTAAAGCAAGTCTAAGTAGTAAAATTGGTTTGATTCTTAAATTATTTTTTAACTACGAATAAAATTAATGTCACAATTGTTTTCACTTTAAATACGCGTAATACTTTTCAGAAAAAGGTTTTACTTAGCGAAAAATAATATAAATAAAACAGACAGATTTTGCGCTTCTGAACACTTTACCAAAATACACGACAATCAGTAGATAAAACGATATTTTACTTTATAATAAATATAAAATGTGTGTTTAGGATTACAAATAAAATAATTTTATTGGTTTCTAATACTTTAGGTACAGACATTGTCCTCAAAAAGTTTAGTGATAAAATGATAATATAAAATGAAATGAAATTTAAAATGGGAACGAAAGTTTCCTTTTAGGTAAATTTAAAAGAAATACTATCTCTCGTAACTGTTAACATAGTGCGACATCCAGAAAATTGTGATATAGTTTTTCGTTTCATGGTTCATAGACCCCAAAATTGTCGTTAAACGCAACAGTATTTAAGAAAACGATAATTGCCGTAAGTTTTCACAAATCACTTCCCAAGTAATGTATAAAATATAGAAGTGAAAAATTAGGTCTAGTTCGTTAATGGGCAATATCCGACCTAAGGGGAAGAAATGGGGGTTGTTTTATTGAAAAATATAATATGACAAGTATGACATCAGTAGATGTATATAGTTCGTATGAGGACACCGGAGGACGGAGGGGGATTAAGGGATTATGTCACTTCCTTCGGCCATGCACACACGAAAAAGTGTCCCGTTACGTTCCTCAGCCATGTACGCACGAAAAAATGTCCCGTTACAGTAGATGGAAAATACCGGTTCTGGGACAGGCACAGGATCCAGGAGCAGACCTTGAACATTGACCTAGAACCTTGACCTTGAACCTTGACCTTTGACCTTGACCTTGACATTTAACCTTGACCTTGACCTTTAACTTTGACCTTGACCTTGAAATTTGACATTGAACATTGACCTTGAACATTGACTTTAACCTTGAACATTGACTTTGACCTTGAACATTGACTTTGACCCTGAACATTGACCTTGAAATTTGACCTTGACCTTGAAATATTACCCTGGCATTGAAATTCGACCCTGACCTTTAGCCTTGCAACCCTTGATGTTGCCAACCTGATAACGTCATCTAATCCATATGCTAACCTAACCTAACCTAACCTAACCTAACCTAACCTAACCTAACCTAAACTAAACTAAACTAAACTAAACTAAACTAAACTAAACTAACCTAACCTAACCTAACCTAACCTAACCTAAACTAAACTAAACTAACATCACCTAACCTAATCCATATGCTAATCTATGCTAACCTAACCTAACCTAACCTAACCTAACCAAACCTAAACTAAACTAAACTAAACTAAACTAACCTAACCTAACCTAACCTAACCTAACCTAAACTAAACTAAACTAAACTAACCTCACCTAACCTAATCCATATGCTAATCTATGCTAACCTATCCTAACCTAACCTAACCTAACCTAACCTAACCTAACCTAAACTAAACTAAACTAAACTAAACTAAACTAAACTAACCTAACCTAACCTAACCTAACCTAACCTAACCTAAACTAAACTAAACTAACCTCACCTAACCTAATCCATATGCTAATCTATGCTAACCTAACCTAACCTAACCTAACCTAACCAAACCTAAACTAAACTAAACTAAACTAAACTAACCTAACCTAACCTAACCTAACCTAACCTAAACTAAACTAAACTAAACTAAACAACCTCACCTAACCTAATCCATATGCTAATCTATGCTAACCTAACCTAATCCATGCCAATCTATGCTAATCCATGCCAATCTATGCTAATCCATGTCAATGTATGCCAATCCGTATGCCAATCTATGCTAATTCGTATACCAATCTATGCTAACCTGTATGCCAATCTATGCTAATCTATATGCCAATCTATGCTAATCCATATGTTAATCCATGCTAATCCATTTACCATTTTGTATTTCTAGAAATTTCCACCAACTTCGAATCGTGATGTCACCGTTGCACTTTTCGTCACGGCACTTAGAGAAAACCATCAGGGATGATGTCGTTTATAAACATCATAAATTACCAATTTTTTTTAAAAAAAGTCCAAATTTAATCCTACTTAAGCAACATGAGAGTTCTTGCACAAGCCGGCTTGTGAACTTTTTGCTTAAGCAACATGAGAGTTCTAGTACAAGCCCGCTTGTGAACTCTTTTCTTAAGCAACATGAGAGTTCTAGCACAAGCCCGCTTGTGAACTCTTTGCTTAAGCAAAATGAGAGTTCTAGCACAAGCCCGCTTGTGAACTCTTTGCTTTAGTGCAACATCTTCCGCAGAGCAGACCTCAACGGCTTCAGAAGTTAACATGTCAGCAGTGTTACAATGGTTGTCAACAGTTCCAGTGGCATTGATGAAGGAAGGAGCAACCAGCGGTGTTCCATCACCCGACTGCACGTACTGTGAGAAGATCAAAAACTTGAAATTATGGGATTATGTAATACACAATTGTAGTAATAACTCTGAACGCATTAAATATCAGTGCAACAGGTGTTTAAGCAAGTTTGTACAACATGGAACATTAAAAAGGCACCTCAGGAATTGTGATAGACTGGCTGCACATTCATCGGAATCAAGCTGTATATTTTGTAACAAAACATTGGCAAATATTCGAAGTGCACAACGACACGAAATATATCACTGTCCTTTCAATGAAGTCGATAATTCGACTTTGTGTGCAAATTGTGGTGTACCAATATGTCGAGCTGATAAACTGAATAGACATTTAAAGTCATGTAAAGGACATAGTCCGTATAGTAAGAAGACTGTTTGAATCGAGAGATCCACGAAACTTTGGTAATTTGTCTGTGTGTTTTTCGTACTTGTGGTAGTGCATAATTTATGTAATAAAAGTTTTTTTAAAAGAACTTGCGGTGTTTTTTATTTTCTCAAACCTGACACTTTAGTGGTACTTTATTAAAATATTAAAGTTGTTTTGTATCGGTCAGGGATCGAACCAAGGACCTAAGTCGATCTAATCAATCAGTATATAGATTACAAAATTATTTAATGAATTTTGAACTTTTTCCCGGATCTCTAGCATTAAAATTACGCATTTCCAATATGGTGGTCTTGATGTCTTATAGGATGATGGTCGTAGAGGATTTAGAGTCTCTTTACGAATTTTGAACATGGTTTATTGAAATTATTATTTTTACATAAAATTAAACATTATTACATCGATCGGATATCGAACCGAGGACAGGAGCGGATCGAATCAATATGTAAATTAATGAGTGATTTATTTAATGAATTCTGAACTTTTTCCTGAATTCCTAGCTAAATAATTACGGATTTTCAAGATGGCAGCCAAATTTCAAGATGGCTGGTGTCACAGTAATAAATGATTACTGCACTCTAGTGGATAAGAACTAAACTAACATGGCGTCAGCGTACTCTCGCTCACGATACAATGATGATGGCTTCCAGCATCGAAGACAAGATGGCGGACATGGCATCATACTAGATGACATTATATATACTTTGAAAAAAAAAGTGGTGGGAGTCAGTCTGCCTGCAGCCACCACGAGGGAAGGATCGGTCGCCATTTTTTTTTGCCCTCACCAGGTTCGAACCGAGGACTCCGAGCTCCGTGTCGTAAAAGTTTGTTTTTTTTATAAATTTTAAATTTTTTTTCATTAAACTCGGATAATATATTTAAAGATGGCGACGGTGGCGCGCTCCTGCGGTAACTTTAAGAATTAAAGATGGCTCGGTGGCACACTCTGGTAGCAACACTAGGAACTAAAGATGGCGACGGTGGCATCATCTGGTATCGATTATTATGAACTAAAATATGGCGATGGTGACGCCATCTACCAGCCAACTTGAGAACCAAGATGGCGGCACCTCTGGCAACTAATTTTTGAATTTGGTGCGCGATACTAGCGACATCTACCAACCAACTTGAGGACCAAGATGGCGTCGCCTATGGCAACTAATTTTTGAATTTAGCGTCATCTGGTAGTCTGTGCGGGAATTAAAGATGGTGGCTGTATAATAATTTTAATTTCTAATGTGACGCCTTAGGTATGCATTAAGGAAGGCAAAAGATGGCGGCTGATGTTTACATTAAATTTCGAAAAGTTGAAGTTCGAAAAAAAATTCGAATCCGAGATGGCTGCCGTGACGAAAAGTGCAACGGTGACGTCACGATTCGAAGTTGGTAGGAAATTTCTAGAAATACAAAATGGTAAATGGATTAGCATGGATTAACATATGGATTAGCATAGATTGGCATACAGGTTAGCATAGATTGGTATACGAATTAGCATAGATTGGCATACAGATTGGCATAAATTGACATGGATTAGCATAGATTGGCATGGATTAGTATAGATTGGCATGGATTAGGTTAGGTTAGCATAGATTAGCTTATGGATTAGGTTAGGTTAGGTTAGGTTAGGTTAGCATAGATTAGCATATGGATTAGGTTAGGTTAGGTTAGGTTTGGTTAGGTTAGGTTAGGTTAGGTTTAGTTTAGTTTAGTTTAGTTAAGTTTAGTTTAGTTTAGGTTAGGTTAGGTTAGGTTAGGTTAGGTTAGGTAAGGTTAGGTTAGGTTAGGTTAGGTTAGGTTAGGTTAGCATAGATTAGCATATGGATTAGGTTAGGTTAGCTTAAGTTAGTTTAGTTCAGTTTAGTTTAGTTTAGTTTAGTTTAGGTAAGGTTAGGTTAGGTTAGCATAGATTAGCATATGGATTAGGTTAGGTGAGGTTAGTTTAGTTTAGTTTAGTTTAGTTTAGGTTAGGTTATGTTAGGTTAGGTTAGGTTAGGTTAGTTTAGTTTAGTTTAGTTTAGTTTAGTTTAGTTTAGTTTAGTTTAGTTTAGGTTAGGTTTGGTTAGGATAGGTTAGCAAAGATTAGCATATAGATTAGGTTAGGTGAGGTTAGTTTAGTTTAGTTCAGTTTAGTTTAGGTTAGGTTAGGTTAGGTTAGGTTAGCATAGATTAGCATATGGATTAGGTTAGGTAAGGTTAGGTTAGGTTAGGTTAGGTTTGGTTAGGTTAGGTTAGGTAAGGTTAGGTTTAGTTTAGTTTAGTTTAGTTTAGTTTAGGTTAGGTTAGATTAGGTTAGGTTAGGTTAGGTTTGGTTAGGTTAGGTTAGGTTAGGTTAGGTTTAGTTTAGTTTAGTTTAGTTTAGTTTAGTTTAGGTTAGGTTAGGTTAGGTTAGGTTAGGTTAGGTTAGGTTAGGTAAGGTTAGGTTAGGTTAGGTTACGTTAGGTTAGCATAGATTAGCATATGGATTAGGTTAGGTTAGGTTAGGTTAGTTTAGTTTAGTTTAGTTTAGTTTAGTTTAGGTTAGGTTAGGTTAGGTTAGGTTAGGTTAGGTTAGCATAGATTAGCATATGGATTAGGTTAGGTTAGGTTAGGTTAGGTTAGGTTAGGTTAGGTTAGCATAGATTAGCATATGGATTAGGTTAGGTTAGGTTAGGTTAGGTTAGGTTAGGTTTGGTTAGGTTAGGTTAGGTAAGGTTTAGTTTAGTTTAGTTTAGTTTAGTTTTGGTTAGGTTATGTTAGGTTAGGTTAGGTTAGGTTAGGTTAGGTTAGGTTAGGTTAGCATAGATTAGCATATGGATTAGGTTAGGTTAGGTGAGGTTAGGTTAGGTTAGTTTAGTTTAGTTTAGTTTAGTTTAGTTTAGTTTAGGTTAGGTTAGGTTAGGTTAGGTAAGGTTAGGTTAGGTTAGGTTAGCATAGATTAGCATATGGATTAGGTTAGGTGAGGTTAGTTTTGTTAGGTTAGTTTAGTTTAGGTTAGGTTATGTTAGGTTAGGTTAGGTTAGGTTAGTTTAGTTTAGTTTAGTTTAGTTTAGTTTAGTTTAGTTTATTTTAGGTTAGGTTAGGTTAGGATAGGTTAGCATAGATTAGCATATGGATTAGGTTAGGTGAGGTTAGTTTAGTTTAGTTTAGTTTAGGTTAGGTTAGGTTAGGTTAGGTTAGGTTAGGTTAGTTTAGTTTAGTTTAGTTTAGTTTAGTTTAGGTTAGGTTAGGTTAGGTTAGGTTAGGTTAGGTTAGGTTAGGTTAGCATAGATTAGCATATGGATTAGGTTAGGTGAGGTTAGTTTAGTTTAGTTTAGTTTAGTTTAGGTTAGGTTAGGTTAGGTTAGGTTAGGTTAGTTTAGTTTAGTTTAGTTTAGTTTAGTTTAGGTTAGGTTAGGTTAGGTTAGGTTAGGTTAGCATATGGATTAGATGACGTTATAAGTTTGGCAACATCGAGGGTTTGCAAGGCTAAATGTCAGGGTCGAATTTCAATGTCAGGGTAAAATTTCAAGGTCAAGGTCAAATTTCAAGGTTATGGTTATGGTCAAAGTTCAGGGTCAAAGTCAATTTTAAAGGTCAAAGTCAATGTTCAAGGTTAAAGTCAAGGTTCAAGGTCAATATTCAAGGTCAAATTTCAAGTTCAATGTCATAGTTAAAGGTCAAGGTCAAAGTTAAAGGTCAAGGTCAAGGTTAAATGTCAAGGTGTAGGTCAAAGGTCAAGGTTAAGGTTCAAGGTCAAGGTTCAAGGTCAATGTTCGAGGTCGGCTCCTGGATCCTGTGCCTGTTCCAGAACCGGTATTTTCCATCTACTGTAACGGGACATTTTTTCGTGCGTACATGGCTGATGAACGTAACGGGTCACTTTTTCGTGTGTGCATGGCCGAAGGAAGTGACATAATCCCTTAATCCCCCTCCGTCCTCCGGTGTCCTCATACGAACTATATACATCTACTGACATCCGTTTGAATGTATTATAACGTGTAGGAGTAATACCAAAAACCTTTGTCTAAATAAAATTTTAACTCTACCAACCATAACTGCAAGGGATGGGAAAAACAAGGGTTGGAGTACAAAAATAATCATAACACTCTTCGTTTGTAAACCATCGAATACGTTTCAATTGGTTACTAATGTTATGCTTTTTATCTAAAACATTTATTTGAAACAAGAGGTTGGAACAAAGAGGGGAAGAATCAATAAAATTTCATAACTATTTGTAGGCACTCTATCTAATCCGTTCAAAGGGTTTTCAAATCCTATAATTAAACCAAATAATTTTGTCTAAATTAATTTTTTATAACACCAGCCATTGAAGCAAATAGTGGATAAAAATGGTTTTAAATACAAAAATAAATGTATAACTACCTAAGTAACTAAATCATTAAATCCTTTCAAATTGTTTGTAAATATATTTTTATTGTGTATAACTTTTGTCAGAAATAATTATTTGTTAAGATGGGCCATTTTAGGAAGGGGGTTTAAAAAAATGGATAGAATTTAAAAAAATCATTATTCCCGTACAATTTACAAATTTAAATCCGTTCTCATTCTTGTAGAATCTTAAATAATTATCTATAACTTTCTATTAAATATAATAATTTTCATACGACATAATATTACTGCAAGAGGTTAAATTTACAGGCGTTGAATGACAGAATAATTCATATTCCTTAGTATACACACAATGAATTCCTTTCAAATTGTTTTTAAACCTTTATTATATAACCTAAAACTTTAGTCTGATACAATTTTTAATACAAATAACCATTGCTGCAAAGGGTAGATAAATAGGAGTTAAAAAAGAAGTGAATAGCTCCCTTAGTAGACATACCATCAAATCCGATCATATTGTTTGTAAATCCTGTAATTCTTATCTAAAAAAGAGTCTGAAATTTTTTTGATAGTACAAAATTTAAAAGCAAGGGGCTTAAAATACCTAGCGTTGAAATAAGAAAATAACTTTTTTTAACTTGTGCACATTCGATTCCAATCTATTTTTTGTTTAACTTTTTTCAATATTGTCTAATGTAAACTTTATGCAACAAAACATTACTACAATGGGTGGAAATAACAATGGTACAAGTATAAAAATTGATTACTATCAAATCAGCTACATATATATTGTTAAAACCCTCAACTTTATTTAAAACGTAACGCTGAAATTATTTTTGATAAAACCAACTATTACCGTCAAAACAGTGATTGAAATAATAAAAAATTAAAACTTCCTTAGTATCAATTTCTTTCGAAATAATTTAAAACTATTTTAATATTATCTTAAGCCTTTGACAAAATAAAAAAAAAATATCGACCTCGAAATTATTGCACGGGATTAAAAATAGATTCTGAAGGTAAAAAATATATAATTTCCTTGGTTAGCCTATGTTATGAAATTTGTTGTAGCCTATTAAATGCTGGATACATTAAGTCCAAAACATTCAAAATATTTTCGCTGCATACGAGAAAAATTTTCATTCGATCAATTTGTAATATTGGAGAACATATTGTGCATTTATAAAATGTTCCAGGAGTTGATGGAAGTGTCCAGAAGAGGAGGCAGGCCTGTCTGCTAGCCCAGGAAATGAAAGGAAAAAAAGGAAAAATGTCGAGAAAAATTAGAGACAAGCTGAACTTTTGGCAGGTGTAAGGACCCAAAAAGAGGTGTATTTTCCCAAAAGTCCCCACCCCTCCCCTCTTTGCTTCCCCCCTAACCCCTCTTAAACATCCGATTTGCAAGCATTTGGATTACCCTTCATATCTCAGTTGTTATTTATCGCACTAAAATTTTCTATACATCGTTTTATTCCATATATTATTATCCACACTAAAGTAATTTATAGTTTTGTTCTAAGATTAGCAGTTAACTAGATATTAGCTGAGGAATGTCAAGATTTACAATTTTTTGTTAAGTTTGTTAAGAATATTTAAGTTTAAAATTTTAATTTGGTACAATTTCACGAAACACTTAAGATAAAAAGTGTTGAATGATTCTTTAGCTTTCCAACGGTATTAATTTTTCATAGTTTGGATAACGATAACATTAAGTAGAGGGCCGTAAGTAAACCAAGAACTCACCTATCGCAACCCGGACTTAAAAGCAATCTGCCGCGCCCTATTCAAGCTCGCTCCGCTGGTCTTAAACGTTACTTGTAATTATTCCTAATTATTCTAAATAAAGTATATATACAATTTTAGTTCAGAATACAGAAACAAAGTTGGTTATATTTTTATATAAGTTTTTCCAGTTTTATTCGGGGGGGGGGGGGTAGGGGAGGGGGAAGGGTTGGCGGCCTTCATCCCTAACCCACATAGGATCGTTCCATTATCCACCACCTATGGACCCGCCGTGTCCCGGACTGGCAACAACCGGCAGCTGTGAACTAAAATACATGACTGCTTATTCACAGTATGTGTTAAAGAGTAATCAGTATCATCCACAGCATCACGGACAACCCACCCACCCACTTCAAGCTGTTGTGACATTTGCTGAATTATTCACTTCTTTATGTGCATTTTTCATTTCCAAACTTTGCTATTATTTACACATCGTGCTATTTAATTTGTGTAGACAATTTCTACTTACAACAAAAGTACTTCAATGTATTTAACAAACAGATATATTCATGACGTTTTCGACTCAACGCCAACATATATAATTATTCATTATCAATTGCATCTTCATCTTCATCTATGGCTGTTACATTGTTACATGAAAGACCATTGCAGTGTTTACACATAGCTGAGCAATGTAAACCTGTCTTTCGACATCCACAATAGTTCCCACATGCAGATTTACATTCACTTGACACTTAGTGCAACAGATCGTTTGGTGCAAAAGGCTTAGATGTGGTAATTGGCTTAAGAACGTTTCTCTCGCCTCCAGCTTCTTTTACACACTCCAGCTTAGATCAGTATAAATGATGTAGTGTCAGAGCTAAGCCAATGTGAAGTGGTGACAAAAATGATCTGGTTCTTACAGCTGATATAATAGCATGGTTCATGACCACACATTTTCTGTCTACCATTTCAAACTCTGAAACGTTTTTCTATTTCGTAACTCTTTGTGTGAAAGCTGCTAATGTATTTGATAATAAATCTGGATATGTTTCATGATCATATGCCTTCTTTTGAATATCTTCTTTAATGATGTCAGCTACAGCCAATACAATCCTAAGTTTTTCCGTTTCTAGGTTCCTATCTCTTTCTTTGTACCAGGTCTCAATAATTTTATGGACAGTATCAGACAAACACACAATGTTCTTTCTACCTGAAACATTAGATACCATAATGCGTTCTTTAAAGTGTTTTAGAAGAAGATTTTTCAGGTGTTTGTCGGAATATGCATCTTTTTTCCCTGAAATGCATGTCATTATATCTTGCAACTCTTGAATTGAATATTGTCATTCATCGCTTTGCTCAATGTAACTGTACAACATTAAAAAAGATTCTTTATCCGCCATCGGTCTGCCTACAAATCCTTCACTTGGGTTTGTGTTTTAAAAAGTGTCATGACTGTTTTTATGGTATCGTACATATTGTTTTCATCTCGTGGAGTGTGCTACCATCGTATTAGCCTAAGGTTTACCCGCTAGAGTGCAGTAGCCATTTATTATTATTACTGTGGCGCCCGCAATCTTGAAATTTGGACGCCATCTCGGAAATCCGTAATTATTCACCTAGAAATTCCGAAAAAAAAAATCAAAAATTAATCAAAAAATCACCCATTAATTTACTGATTTATTCGATCGATTCCTGTCCTCGGTTAATATTACTAAAGTGACAGATTTCGAGAAATAAAAGTTCGCAAGTTCTTTATAAACATAACATTTATTACAAATATTCTTCACTACCACAATTATAAAAATACAAGCAAATTACTTAAGTCTGAGCATTTCTTGAAAAATTAATTCTTCTGAGTGTATTAATGTGTCATTGAGGAGCCAATAAATCTTCAGTTTCTACCTTCCAGTTTTCAGAATGGACTACCAAATAATCAGGTCGTCGGTATATGATACCACACCGTACACACAGTGACGATAGTATTGAGACGTTTAGTGGACAGTTCCGATGTTCATGACGTCTAGCACTCTGTGCTAGCATAAAGGTTGTACCACAATATTTGCAAACAGGCTCTTGCTTGATCATGATAGACCCAGTACAGATATAATAGTGACGATGTAAGCTATCGAGACGTGAAATTAGTTCATTGCACTTGTAACATTGAAACAGTGTTCTTTGCAATACATCATTCGGGCATCAGTTTTTTTCTTGTCTGCGAGAATTTGTAGGTTTAGTAAATGATGCACCACAGTATTTAAACTGACGCGATGAAAGTCCGCCGTCCATTGAAGTCTGAAATGATGCTGTTGGAACTGGAATCGATGAAACAGCACAATTCGATACCGGTATCGCAGATTGCACTGTAATATCTGTAGTTGCTGGTTCCGATGTCGTCAGGAACTCAGGAACAACCTTAACTTATCTTTAGCCCTCGTTTTTGAACCCAACCTCTAATGGTTTACTTTGCACATAATGTTTATTATTTAAGTCTTTCGTCGTCACTTTAATAACACTGTTATTTATGGACAGCTAAACACCATAACTTCCTTGCATTTGTGGTTCTTTCACGGAAATATTTAACGGATATTAATTAAATGTTATGAATTGGATGAAAATAGTCTTGCAAGTGACGACAATCGAGAACTATTGCGCTATTTTGTAGACCTTTCATGTTATACTTAATGAATATGCGTTAAAAATATTGGTGGCCGAACAACAAATGTGAAGTAAGTATCATGTTATAATTTTATAACGATCTCTTGGATAAAAGAAATTAGAAAGCTATGGACGAGTGAGATAGAGCCTAAAAGTGTAATTTCGGTTCTTTTAATGAAACTTTGCACATTTAGCATTAAAAATAATAAATACTTGCTGTCTTATTCTGATTTTAAAAATATCACCACACACAATTTCCCCCCCCCCCCTCAAAAAATATTATCAGCTACGCTATTATAAATTTCTGAAGTATATCATTTCATTTTTGTATTCGGGACTCTCTCGTATTATTAAAAAAAAACTTTTTTCTATATAACACCTAAGCTATGTTGGATACATAAGATATATGTATAAATATATTTAACTCCATATTCTTTCGGCTGCGTAACTATATCTGTGCCAAAAGATGTTACCAAAATTTGATGGATTTTGTCAATTTATTTTATAATGTTTTAGTGCATTAAGTCAAAAATTACTTTAACTTCTAAGATACCCATTTTTCATAATAATTCGAACGCAAAAAAATTAGTTAACATTTTTGATGCTATGATAACTGAGGGAATTGGATATTTGGTACTTTTTTTACTCTTATATTAATCCATTTTTAAGAAACTTTGCCATTAATCTTAAAATAAATTTCCTTCCTTTTAAGGGAGTTTAAGTAATTTTTGCGTTCCATAAAAAAAAGTTTTCTTATATTCCTCTTTCTAAGATATTTACCATACACGAAACTAAACGAGAGACATAATTTTTAAAATTCAATTTATAGATATGAAAGTTCATTGTGTAAAATTACGTTAGTTTTCATAAAAATTCCTCATTTATACATAATTTATTTAATTGTACATCTTTTGGGGTTTAAGGCTGATAAAATGTAAAACTAATTAAAAACTGAAATGCTCAATACAGTGACAACTGCAATTTTTAGATATTCTTCTCGATCTACATTATACCAGCAGGAACATTTTTGACAGGAGGTTGGCAAAACTGGTAGAAAACCTCACGCCAACACTCCAGACCTGATCCTAAGTTTTCAGGCTCAAGCCAATCTCTAGAGAGAGAGAGAGAGAGAGAGAGAGAGAGAGAGAGAGAGAGAGAGAGAGAAAGATCTTATACTCGGGTCAACACCGGTTTTTTTCAAGGTTTTCTTCTTCGCGAGCTATTTTTTTCTTTAATCCTCTAGAAGTATAAAAAAAACTAATCGTATTTATTTGGTTCTTTTTTCAATTAATCAAGACGCACGGACCTGCTTTTTTTAGTTGCGCATACATTGTTTTTTTCTAGGTTTACTACAGTACAACCTATTAGAGGTTTAACGTGGAATAAGTAATGTATTTTCAGTTATGCAGAGAAAAATTTCCCGGAACAATATAGTTATATAAAAAACAAATCTCCACAAGACTTGGTTTCTCCATTACGTTAATCAAAAATCAAGTAGTGTGAGCTCATGTGTGATATCGCTTAGCAACAGTGACACTGATTTTTGGATTACCGGAATGTGATTCCAGCAACGATCAGGATACAATAAGCACTCGGTTTGACTGTGAACACATGTAGTGGCAGTCAAGAACCTTATTTATTCATCAATAGTTTAACGTGTTTAGTGACTGTTACTTAAGCAGTTTTAAACATATCTCTGTTTCCAATGGGGTAAGACATTTGGCATCACCGAGCTACTGATAAGCACATCTGCCTTACATAATTGTTAAACTATAATGGTTCAAATCTACAAAATGGTTCATAAGTACTTACAAAAAATTAAAGGGTATATAAGGCATAAATTAGCAAGTAGTATTTCACAAATATAAACAAAGGCCCAAACATTTTATGTCAGTCCATGAACAGCCATTTCATTTCGTTTTTTCATAAAGGAAATTCATAACTGCCATCTTATTACCAAGAAGTTCCTCCTAACTCGTACAGTTCTTGCCTTGAATGTTGTTACTATGATAAGTACTTACCTAGTAACTTACAAAGAGCTCTCTTTAACTATCGCCCTTTGGGATTGTGACCCCATATTTTTTAGGTTTTACCCGTACTTAAAGTTTGTCAAAGGACTTTTAAATCGATCTGTAGATTTGTAGTGAGCTTTCAACTTCATTCGCATCACGATGATTTTAATTATTGTGCTAATAGGTCAATCATTTAAATACGATTATTTCAATCAACTTTTAAGGTTAAATGTTTAAAATGACACATATATACTTAAACTTGTTTAGAAAAACAGAATTTGGTTAAGATAATGAAATATAATAATGATTTTAAAATAACACCGTTTTCAATGTAGTTACGTATCTCTTACTTTTAATAGTTTAGCATTAAAACCCAGGCCAAAATATTACATGGGATATGAATTTAATAATTTCGTAACTATTTTCACCATGAAATACGTTCTTGAATGTTGTATACTTTGAAATAATCTGATCCTAATTTACGCCACAGAATTTTTACGGCTCATTTTGAGAGCGCAGTCCATCACATTGGGATGTGTTGCAGAATTATCACGTTAGACTCACGTTTGGTGTGAAATTGTTTCGAATTCCTGTCTAAGATTCCTGATTTCAATTTTGCATGTTTTACTGAAATATTTCCAGACAAACGGTGGGATGATCCCTCACAGTATGCCAGTACCCGTTCATTCACGTACTTGCCTGACTTGTAATCCAGGTGTCCACCTGTAATTGTCTCACAGTCCTTAAGATGTAAACCGGATATATACTTACTAAAATATCTATACTTAGTCAGGGATACACCATTAAAAAATTCCCCTTTATTTTACATAGAACTTTCGTTAAAATAATATCCAAGTTTCCCTGTAAATTCACATGTACTAAGTTCACTTACTTTCAACATGAATACACAAGAATAATATTGGTATATATAAATTAATTCTGAAAAATGGTTTTAATTGCCGAATAAAAATTACATATTTCTTCCAAGTTTGTTATTTTACCTTGTTTATAACGAAAATACAAAACACAAAAGTATAAATATACGGCGTTTATCTACAAATTCCCAGCTAACCGAAATAAAGTAAGGACTATTATGTAAGAGCGGAGCCAGACTCTGGCCTGGCCTCGGGCCACAGCTGGTCGCTGGGAAGCCCGCGCGGGAGACGAGTTAGCTCGGACTCGCACTCGCTGGTGCAGGCTAACTCGATACCGGCTCTGCAGGTACGTGACTAGAAGCCAGCTATACCTTTGTCCTTGCATTATCTTTGTCCGCGTGCGCAGCAAGCTGAAGAACGCTGGCAGTAGTTAGAATTTTATTATTTGGTATTATACTCAAGCCAGTCAAATTAGTAAAATTGTTTAGTTCTTAATTTTTTTTTAACTACGAATAAAATAAATGTCACAATTGTAATACTTTACAGAAAAAGGTTTTACTTAGCGAATAAGAATGTAAATAAAACAGAGACATTATGAGCTTCTCAACACTTTGCCAAAATGTACGACAATCAGTAGAAAAAAAAATTTCATTTTGTAATTTGAAAATATAAAATGTGTGTTTATTAATACAAACAAAATAATTTTAGTGGCTTGTGATACATTTTTTTATGTGGCGTCATTGTTCTCAAACATTTTAGTAATAACATGATAATATAAAATGAAATGATATTTGACATGGGAACGGAAGTTTCCTTTTAGGTAAATTTCAAACATATATTACATCTTGTAGCTATTACCATGTAGCGACATCTACAAAATTTTAATGTAGTTTTTCGTTTCGTAGTCCATAGACCCCAAAGCTATCGGTAATGTAAAAGTTTTAATGTATAGGATAACTGCCGTACATTTTTACAAATAACTTCCAAAGTTATATATAAAATATATAAGTGGGAAATCTTAGTCCAGTACGTTAACTTTTTTTTTATTTGTTATTTTACTAAAGCAAGTCTAAGTAGTAAAATTGGTTTGATTCTTAAATTATTTTTTAACTACGAATAAAATTAATGTCACAATTGTTTTCACTTTAAATACGCGTAATACTTTTCAGAAAAAGGTTTTACTTAGCGAAAAATAATATAAATAAAACAGACAGATTTTGCGCTTCTGAACACTTTACCAAAATACACGACAATCAGTAGATAAAACGATATTTTACTTTATAATAAATATAAAATGTGTGTTTAGGATTACAAATAAAATAATTTTATTGGTTTCTAATACTTTAGGTACAGACATTGTCCTCAAAAAGTTTAGTGATAAAATGATAATATAAAATGAAATGAAATTTAAAATGGGAACGAAAGTTTCCTTTTAGGTAAATTTAAAAGAAATACTATCTCTCGTAGCTGTTAACATAGTGCGACATCCAGAAAATTGTGATATAGTTTTTCGTTTCATGGTTCATAGACCCCAAAATTGTCGTTAAACGCAACAGTATTTAAGAAAACGATAATTGCCGTAAGTTTTCACAAATCACTTCCCAAGTAATGTATAAAATATAGAAGTGAAAAATTAGGTCTAGTTCGTTAATGGGCAATATCCGACCTAAGGGGAAGAAATGGGGGTTGTTTTATGGAAAAATATAATATGACAAGTATGACATCAGTAGATGTATATAGTTCGTATGAGGACACCGGAGGACGGAGGGGGATTAAGGGATTATGTCACTTCCTTCGGCCATGCACACACGAAAAAGTGTCCCGTTACGTTCCTCAGCCATGTACGCACGAAAAAATGTCCCGTTACAGTAGATGGAAAATACCGGTTCTGGGACAGGCACAGGATCCAGGAGCAGACCTTGAACATTGACCTAGAACCTTGACCTTGAACCTTGACCTTTGACCTTGACCTTGACATTTAACCTTGACCTTGACCTTGAAATTTGACCTTGAACATTTACCTTGAATATTGACTTTAACCTTGAACATTGACTTTGACCTTGAACATTGACTTTGACCCTGAACATTGACCTTGAAATTTGACCTTGACCTTGAAATTTTACCCTGGCATTGAAATTCGACCCTGACCTTTAGCCTTGCAACCCTTGATGTTGCCAACCTGATAACGTCATCTAATCCATATGCTAACCTAACCTAACATAACCTAACCTAACCTAACCTAACCTAAACTAAACTAAACTAAACTAAACTAACCTAACCTAACCTAACCTAACCTAACCTAAACTAAACTAAACTAAACTAACCTCACTTAACCTAATCCATATGCTAATCTATGCTAACCTAACCTAACCTACCCTAACCTAACCAAACCTAAACTAAACTAAACTAAACTAAACTAACCTAACCTAACCTAACCTAACCTAAACTAAACTAAACTAAACTAACCTCACCTAACCTAATCCATATGCTAATCTATTCTAACCTATCCTAACCTAACCTAACCTAACCTAACCTAACCTAATCTAAACTAAACTAAACTAAACTAAACTAAACCAACCTAACCTAACCTAACCTAACCTAAACTAAACTAAACTAAAAAACTAACCTCACCTAACCTAATCCATATGCTAATCTATGCTAACCTAACCTAACCTAACCTAACCTAACCTAAACTTTCCTAACCTAAACTAAACTAAACTAAACTAAACTAAACTAAACTAAACCTAACCTAACCTAACCTAACCAAACCTAACCTAACCTAACCTAACCTAACCTATCCTAATCCATATGCTAATCTATGCTAACCTAACCTAACCTAACCTAACCTAACATAACCTTACCTAATCCATATGCTAATCTATGCTAACTTAACCTAACCTAACCTAACCTAACCTAACCTAACCTAACCTAAACTAAACTAAACTAACCTAACCTCACCTAACCTAATCCATATGCTAATCTATGCTTACCTAACCTAACCTAACCTAACCTAACCTAACCTAACCTAACCTAACCTAACCTAACCTTACCTAAACTAAACTAAACTAAACTAAACTAAACTAAACTAAACTAAACCTAACCTTACCTAACCAAACCTAACCAAACCTAACCTAACCTAACCTAATCCATTTGCTAGTCTATGCTTACCTAACCTAACCTAACCTAACCTAACCTAACCTATTCCATATGCTAATCTATGCTAACCTAACCTAATCCATGCCAATCTATGCTAATCCATGCCAATCTATGCTAATCCATGTCAATCTATGCCAATCCGTATGCCAATCTATGCTAATTCGTATACCAATCTATGCTAACCTGTATGCCAATCTCTGCTAATCCATATGCCAATCTATGCTAATCCATATGTTAATCCATGCTAATCCATTTACCATTTTGTATTTCTAGAAATTTCCACCAACTTCGAATCGTGACGTCACCGTTGCACTTTTCGTCACGGCACTCAGAGAAAACCATCAGGGATGATGTCGTTTATAAACATCATAAATTACCAATTTTTTTTAAAAAAAGGTCCAAATTTAATCCTACTTAAGCAACATGAGAGTTCTTGCACAAGCCGGCTTGTGAACTTTTTGCTTAAGCAACATGAGAGTTCTAGTACAAGCCCGCTTGTGAACTCTTTTCTTAAGCAACATGAGAGTTCTAGCACAAGCCCGCTTGTGAACTCTTTGCTTAAGCAACATGAGAGTTCTAGCACAAGCCCGCTTGTGAACTCTTTGCTTAAGCAACATGAGAGTTCTAGCACAAGCCCGCTTGTGAACTCTTTGCTTTAGTGCAACATCTTCCGCAGAGCAGACCTCAACGGCTTCAGAAGTTAACATGTCAGCAGTGTTACAATGGTTGTCAACAGTTCCAGTGGCATTGATGAAGGAAGGAGCAAACAGCGGTGTTCCATCACCCGACTGCACGTACTGTGAGAAGATCAAAACTTGAAATTATGGGATTATGTAATACACAATTGTAGTAATAACTCTGAACGCATTAAATATCAGTGCAACAGGTGTTTAAGCAAGTTTGTACAACATGGAACATTAAAAAGGCACCTCAGGAATTGTGATAGACTGGCTGCACATTCATCGGAATCAAGCTGTATATTTTGTAACAAAACATTGGCAAATATTCGAAGTGCACAACGACACGAAATATATCACTGTCCTTTCAATGAAGTCGATAATTCGACTTTGTGTGCAAATTGTGGTGTACCAATATGTCGAGCTGATAAACTGAATAGACATTTAAAGTCATGTAAAGGACATAGTCCGTATAGTAAGAAGACTGTTTGAATCGAGAGATCCACGAAACTTTGGTAATTTGTCTGTGTGTTTTTCGTACTTGTGGTAGTGCATAATTTATGTAATAAAAGTTTTTTTAAAAGAACTTGCGGTGTTTTTTATTTTCTCAAACCTGACACTTTAGTGGTACTTTATTAAAATATTAAAGTTGTTTTGTATCGGTCAGGGATCGAACCAAGGACCTAAGTCGATCTAATCAATCAGTATATAGATTACAAAATTATTTAATGAATTTTGAACTTTTTCCCGGATCTCTAGCATTAAAATTACGCATTTCCAATATGGTGGTCTTGATGTCTGATAGGATGATGGTCGTAGAGGATTTAGAGTCTCTTTACGAATGTTGAACATGGTTTATTGAAATTATTATTTTTACATAAAATTAAACATTATTACATCGATCGGATATCGAACCGAGGACAGGAGCGGATCGAATCAATATGTAAATTAATGAGTGATTTATTTAATGAATTATGAACTTTTTCCTGAATTCCTAGCTAAATAATTACGGATTTTCAAGATGGCAGCCAAATTTCAAGATGGCTGGTGTCACAGTAATAAATGATTACTGCACTCTAGTGGATAAGAACTAAACTAACATGGCGTCAGCGTACTCTCGCTCACGATACAATGATGATGGCTTCCAGCATCGAAGACAAGATGGCGGACATGGCATCATACTAGATGACATTATATATACTTTGAAAAAAAAAGTGGTGGGAGTCAGTCTGCCTGCAGCCACCACGAGGGAAGGATCGGTCGCCATTTTTTTTTGCCCTCACCAGGTTCGAACCGAGGACTCCGAGCTCCGTGTCGTAAAAGTTTTTTTTTTTTTTATAAATTTTAAAATTTTTTTCATTAAACTCGGATAATATATTTAAAGATGGCGACGGTGGCGCGCTCCTGCGGTAACTTTAAGAATTAAAGATGGCTCGGTGGCACACTCTGGTAGCAACACTAGGAACTAAAGATGGCGACGGTGGCATCATCTGGTATCGATTATTATGAACTAAAATATGGCGATGGTGACGCCATCTACCAGCCAACTTGAGAACCAAGATGGCGGCACCTCTGGCAACTAATTTTTGAATTTGGTGCGCGATACTAGCGACATCTACCAACCAACTTGAGGACCAAGATGGCGTCGCCTATGGCAACTAATTTTTGAATTTAGCGTCATCTGGTAGTCTGTGCGGGAATTAAAGATGGTGGCTGTATAATAATTTTATTTTCTAATGTGACGCCTTAGGTATGCATTAAGGAAGGCAAAAGATGGCGGCTGATGTTTACATTAAATTTCGAAAAGTTGAAGTTCGAAAAAAAATTCGAATCCGAGATGGCTGCCGTGACGAAAAGTGCAACGGTGACGTCACGATTCGAAGTTGGTGGAAATTTCTAGAAATACAAAATGGTAAATGGATTAGCATGGATTAACATATGGATTAGCATAGATTGGCAAATGGATTAGCATAGATTGGCATACAGGTTAGCATAGATTGGTATACGAATTAGCATAGATTGGCATACGGATTGGCATAGATTGACATGGATTAGCATAGATTGGTATGGATTAGTATAGATTGGCATGGATTAGGTTAGGTTAGCATAGATTAGCTTATGGATTAGGTTAGGTAAGGTTAGGTTAGGTTAGCATAGATTAGCATATGGATTAGGTTAGGTTAGGTTAGGTTAGGTTAGGTTTGGTTAGGTTAGGTTAGGTTAGGTTAGGTTTAGTTTAGTTTAGTTTAGTTTAGGTTAGGTTAGGTTAGGATAGGTTAGCATAGATTAGCATATAGATTAGGTTAGGTGAGGTTAGTTTAGTTTAGTTTAGTTTAGTTTAGGTTAGGTTAGGTTAGGTTAGGTTAGGTTAGGTTAGGTTAGCATAGATTAGCATATGGATTAGGTTAGGTTAGGTTAGGTTTGGTTAGGTTAGGTTAGGTAAGGTTAGGTTTAGTTTAGGTTAGTTTAGTTTAGTTTAGTTTAGGTTAGGTTAGATTAGGTTAGGTTAGGTTTGGTTAGGTTAGGTTAGGTTAGGTTTAGTTTAGTTTAGTTTAGTTTAGTTTAGTTTAGGTTAGGTTAGGTTAGGTTAGGTTAGGTTAGGTTAGGTTAGGTTAGGTTAGCATAGATTAGCATATGGATTAGGTTAGGTTAGGTTAGGTTAGGTTAGGTTAGGTTAGGTTAGCATAGATTAGCATATGGATTAGGTTAGGTTAGGTTAGGTTAGGTTTGGTTAGGTTAGGTTAGGTTAGGTTTAGTTTAGTTTAGTTTAGTTTAGTTTAGTTTTGGTTAGGTTAGGTTAGGTAAGGTTAGGTTAGGTAAGGTTAGGTTAGGTTAGCATAGATTAGCATATGGATTCGGTTAGGTTAGGTGAGGTTAGGTTAGGTTAGTTTAGTTTAGTTTAGTTTAGTTTATTTTAGTTTAGGTTAGGTTAGGTTAGGTTAGGTTAGGTTAGGTTAGGTTAGCATAGATTAGCATATGGATTAGGTTAGGTGAGGTTAGTTTTGTTTAGTTTAGTTTAGTTTAGGTTAGGTTATGTTAGGTTAGGTTAGGTTAGGTTAGTTTAGTTTAGTTTAGTTTAGTTTAGTTTTTTTTAGGTTAGGTTAGGTTAGGATAGGTTAGCATAGATTAGCATATGGATTAGGTTAGGTGAGGTTATTTTAGTTTAGTTTAGTTTAGGTTAGGTTAGGTTAGGTTAGGTAAGGTTAGGTTAGGTTATTTTAGTTTAGTTTAGTTTAGTTTAGTTTAGGTTAGGTTAGGTTAGGTTAGGTTAGGTTAGGTTAGGTTAGGTTAGGTTAGCATAGATTAGCATATGGATTAGGTTAGGTGAGGTTAGTTTAGTTTAGTTTAGTTTAGTTTAGGTTAGGTTAGGTTAGGTTAGGTTAGTTTAGTTTAGTTTAGTTTAGTTTAGTTTAGTTTAGTTTAGTTTAGGTTAGGTTAGGTTAGGTTAGGTTAGGTTAGTTTAGTTTAGTTTAGTTTAGTTTAGTTTAGGTTAGGTTAGGTTAGGTTAGGTTAGCATATGGATTAGATGACGTTATCAGGTTGGCAACATCGAGGGTTGCAAGGCTAAAGGTCAGGGTCGAATTTCAATGTCAGGGTAAAATTTCAAGGTCAAGGTCAAATTTCAAGGTTATGGTTAAGGTCAAAGTTCAGGGTCAAAGTCAATTTTAAAGGTCAAAGTCAATGTTCAAGGTTAAAGTCAATGTTCAAGGTCAATATTCAAGGTCAAATTTCAAGGTCAATGTCATAGTTAAAGGTCAAGGTCAAAGTTAAAGGTCAAGGTCAAGGTTAAATGTCAAGGTGTAGGTCAAAGGTTAAGGTTAAGGTTCAAGGTCAAGGTTCAAGGTCAATGTTCGAGGTCGGCTCCTGGATCCTGTGCCTGTTCCAGAACCGGTATTTTCCATCTACTGTAACGGGACATTTTTTCGTGCGTACATGGCTGATGAACGTAACGGGTCACTTTTTCGTGTGTGCATGGCCGAAGGAAGTGACATAATCCCTTAATCCCCCTCCGTCCTCCGGTGTCCTCATACGAACTATATACATCTACTGACATCCGTTTGAATGTATTATAACGTGTAGGAGTAATACCAAAAACCTTTGTCTAAATAAAATTTTAACTCTACCAACCATAACTGCAAGGGATGGAAAAAACAAGGGTTGGAGTACAAAAATAATCATAACACTCTTCGTTTGTAAACCATCGAATACGTTTCAATTGGTTACTAATGTTATGCTTTTTATCTAAAACATTTATTTGAAACAAGAGGTTGGAACAAAGAGGGGAAGAATCAATAAAATTTCATAACTATTTGTAGGCACTCTATCTAATCCGTTCAAAGGGTTTTCAAATCCTATAATTAAACCAAATAATTTTGTCTAAATTAATTTTTTATAACACCAGCCATTGAAGCAAATAGTGGATAAAAATGGTTTTAAATACAAAAATAAATGTATAACTACCTAAGTAACTAAATCATTAAATCCTTTCAAATTGTTTGTAAATATATTTTTATTGTGTATAACTTTTGTCAGAAATAATTATTTGTTAAGATGGGCCATTTTAGGAAGGGGGTTTAAAAAAATGGATAGAATTTAAAAAAATCATTATTCCCGTACAATTTACAAATTTAAATCCGTTCTTATTCTTGTAGAATCTTAAATAATTATCTATAACTTTCTACTAAATATAATAATTTTCATACGACATAATATTACTGCAAGAGGTTAAATTTACAGGCGTTGAATGACAGAATAATTCATATTCCTTAGTATACACACAATGAATTCCTTTCAAATTGTTTTTAAACCTTTATTATATAACCTAAAACTTTAGTCTGATACAATTTTTAATACAAATAACCATTGCTGCAAAGGGTAGATAAATAGGAGTTAAAAAAGAAGTGAATAGCTCCCTTAGTAGACATACCATCAAATCCGATCATATTGTTTGTAAATCCTGTAATTCTTATCTAAAAAAGAGTCTGAAATTTTTTTGATAGTACAAAATTTAAAAGCAAGGGGCTTAAAATACCTAGCGTTGAAATAAGAAAATAACTTTTTTTAACTTGTGCACATTCGATTCCAATCTATTTTTTGTTTAACTTTTTTCAATATTGTCTAATGTAAACTTTATGCAACAAAACATTACTACAATGGGTGGAAATAACAATGGTACAAGTATAAAAATTCATTACTATCAAATCAGCTACATATATATTGATAAAACCCTCAACTTTATTTAAAACGTAACGCTGAAATTATTTTTGATAAAACCAACTATTACCGTCAAAACAGTGATTGAAATAATAAAAAATTAAAACTTCCTTAGTATCAATTTCTTTCGAAATAATTTAAAACTTTTTTAATATTATCTTAAGCCTTTGACAAAATAAAAAAAAATATCGACCTCGAAATTATTGCACGGGATTAAAAATAGATTCTGAAGGTAAAAAATATATAATTTCCTTGGTTAGCCTATGTTATGAAATTTGTTGTAGCCTATTAAATGCTGGATACATTAAGTCCAAAACATTCAAAATATTTTCGCTGCATACGAGAAAAATTTTCATTCGATCAATTTGTAATATTGGAGAACATATTGTGCATTTATAAAATGTTCCAGGAGTTGATGGAAGTGTCCAGAAGAGGAGGCAGGCCTGTCTGCTAGCCCAGGAAATGAAAGGAAAAAAAGGAAAAATGTCGAGAAAAATTAGAGACAAGCTGAACTTTTGGCAGGTGTAAGGACCCAAAAAGAGGTGTATTTTCCCAAAAGTCCCCACCCCTCCCCTCTCTGCATCCACCCTAACCCCTCTTAAACATCCGATTTGCAAGCATTTTCCCAAAAGTCCCCACCCCTCCTCTCTGTGCTTCCCCCCTAATCACCCTTAAACATCCGATTTGCAAGCATTTGGATTACCCTTCATATCTCCGTTGTTATTTATCGCAGTCAAATTTTGTATATATCGTTTTATTTCTTATATTATTATCTACAATAAAGTTATGTATAGTTTTGTTCTAAGATTAGCAGTTAACTAGATATTATCGGAGGAATGTCAGGTTTTAAAATTTTATGTTCAGTTTGTTAAGA
>NW_026962910.1:0-26178 GCF_032445375.1 Bacillus rossius redtenbacheri
TAGGCAGGCAGTTAGGCAGATGATTAAGCAGGCAATTAGGCAGTTAATAAGGCGGTCAAAAAGCAGGCAATTAGGCAGGCAATAAGGCAGTTTATTAGTCAAGCAATTAGGCAGGCAATTAGGCAGGCAATTAGGCAGGTCATTAAGCAGGCAATTATGCAGTTAATTAGGCAAGCAGGCAATTAGGCAGGCAGGCAAATAAGCAGGCAATTAAGCAGTTAATTAGGCAGGCAGGCAATTTGGCAGGTAATTAGGCAGGCTTTTAGGCAGGCTGTTAGGCAGTTAATTAGGCGTTCAATTAGGCAGGCAATTGGGCAGTTAATTAGGCAGTTAATTAGGCAGGCAATTGGGCAGTTAATTAAACAGGCAATTGGGCAGTTAATTAGGCAGTTTATTAGACAGGCAATTAGGCATTTAATTAGGAGTTAATTAGGCAGGCAATTAAGCAGATAATTAGGCAGGCAATTAAAAAGGCAATTAGGCAGTTAGTTAGGCAGGCAATTAGGCAGGCACTTAGGCAGTTAATTAGGCAGTTAATTAGGCAGGCAATTGGGCAGTTAATTAGGCAGGCAATTGGGCAGGCAATAAAGCAGTTAATTAGACAGGCAATTAGGCAGGCACTTAGGCAGTTAATTAGGCAGGCAATTGGGCTGATAATAAGGCAGGAAATTAGGCAGTTTATTATGCAGGCAATTAGGCAGTTAATTAGGTAGGCAGTTGGGCAGGCAATTAGGCAGTTAATTAGGCAGTTAATTAGGCAGGCAATTGTGCAGTTAATTAGGCAGTTAATTAGGCAGGTAATTAAGCAGATAATTAGGCAGTTAATTAGGCAGGCAATTAAGGCAGTTAATTAGGCTGTCAATTAGGCAGGCAATTGGGCAGTTGATCAGGCGGTCAATTAGGCAGACAATTGGGCAGTTAATTAGGTAGGCAGTTGGGCAGGCAATTAGGCAGTTAATTAGGCAGTTAATTAGGCAGGCCATTGGGCAGTTAATTAAGCAGTTATTTAGGCAGGCAATTTGGCAGTTAATTAGGCAGTTAATTAGACAGGAAATTAGGCATTTCATTAGGCCGTTAATTAGGCAGGCAATTGTGCAGTTAATTAGGTAGTTAATTAGGCAGGCAACTAGGGAGGCAATTAGGCAGTTAATTAGGCAGGCAATTAGGCAGATAATTAAGCAGGCAATCAGGCAGTTAATAAGCCTGGCAATTAGGCAGGCACTAAGGCGGTTAATTAGGCAGGCAATTTGGCAGATAATAAAGCAGACAATTAGGCAGGCAATTAGGCAGGGAATTAGGCAGTTAATTAGGCAGGCAATTGGGCATGCAATTGGACAGTTATTTAGGCAGTTAATAAGGCAGGCAATTGGGCAAGCAGGCAATTTGGCAGGCAGGTAAATAAGCAGGCAATTAAGCAGTTAATTAGCAGGCAGCCAATTTGGCAGGTAATAAGGCTGGTAAATAGGCAGGCTATTAGGCAGTTAATTAGGTGGTCAATTAGGCAGGCAATTGGGCAGTTAATTAGGCAGTTAATTTGGCAGGCAATTAAGCAAATAATTAGGCAGATAATTAGGCAGATAATTAAGCAGGCAATTAGGCAATTAATTAGGCGGTCAATTAAGCAGGCAATTAGGCAGGCAATTAGGCAGATAATTAAGCAGGCAATTAGGCAGTTAATTAGGCAGACAATTAGGCATATAATGAAGCAGGCAATTAGGAAGCAATTAGTCAGTTAATTAGGCAGGCAATTAGGCAGATAATTAAGCAGGCAATTAGGCAGTTAATTAGGCGGTCAATTAGGCAGGCAATTAGGCAGTTTATTAGGCAGGCAATTAGGCAGTTAATTAGGCAGGCTATTGGGCAGTTAATTAGGCAGGCAATTAGGCAGGCAATTAGGCAGATAATTAAGCAGGCAATTAGGCAGTTAATTAGGCAGGCAATTAAGCAGTTAATTAGGCAGACAATTAGGCAGATAATGAAGCAGGCAATTAGGAAGCAATTAGACAGTTAATTAGGCAGGCAATTAGGCAGATAATTAAGCAGGCAATTAGGCAGTTAATTAGGCGTTCAATTAGGCAGGCAATTGGGAAGTTAATTAGGCAGGCAATTGGGCACATAATTAGGCAGTTAATTAGGCAGGCAATTAGGCAGTTAATTAGGCAGGCAATTAGGCAGATGATTAAGCAGGCAATTAGGCAGTTAATTAGGCGGTCAAAAAGCAGGCAATTAGGCAGGCAATAAGGCAGTTTATTAGTCAAGGCAATTAGGCAGGCATTTAGGCAGGCAATTAGGCAGGTAATTAAGCAGGCAATTATGCAGTTAATTAGGCAAGCAGGCAATTAGGCAGGCAGCAGGCAATTAAGCAGTTAATTAGGCAGGCAGGCAATTTGGCAGGTAATTAGGCAGGCTATTAGGCAGGCTGTTAGGCAGTTAATTAGGCGTTCAATTAGGCAGGCAATTGGGCAGTTAATTAGGCAGTTAATTAGGCAGGCAATTGGGCAGTTAATTAGGCAGTTAATTAGGCAGGCAATTGTGCAGTTAAAAAGGTAGTTAATTAGGCAGGCAATAAGGCAGGCAATTAGGCAGATAATTAGACAGTCACTTAGGCAGAAAATTAAGCAGGCAATCATGCAGTTAATTAGGCAGGCAATTAGGCAGGCACTTAGGCAGTTAATTAGGCAGGCAAAAGGCAGATAATAAGGCAGGCAATTAGGCAGTTTATTAGTCAAGCAATTAGGCAGGCAATTAGGCAGGCAATAAGGCAGGTAATTAAGCAGGCAATTAAGCAGTTAATTAGGCAAGCAATTAGACAGGCAATTAGGCAGGCAATAAGGCAGGCAATTAAGCAGGCAATTCAGCAGTTAATTAGGCTAGCAATAAGGCAAGCAGGCAATTAGGCAGGCAGGCAATTAGGCAGGCAATTAAGCAGTTTATTAGGCAGGCAATTTGGCAGGTAATTAGGCAGGCTATTAGGCAGGCTATTAGGCATACAATTAGGCAGGCAATTAGGCAGTTAATAAGGCGGTCAATTAGGCAGGCAGTTAATTAGGCAGTTAATTAGGCAGGCAATTAGGCGGTTAATTTGACACGCAATTAGGCATTTAATTAGGCAGTTAATTAAGCAGGCAATTGTGCAGTTAATTAGGTAGTTAATTAGGCAGGCAATTAGGCAGTTAATTAGGCAGGCAATTAGGCAGATAATTAAGCAGTTAATTAGGCAGTTAATTAGGCGGTCAATTAGGCAGGCAGTTAATTAGGCAGTTAATAAAACAGGCAATTAGGCGGTTAATTAAACAGGCAATTAGGCAGTTAATTAGGCAGTTAATTAGACAGGCAATTAGGCATTTAATTAGGAGTAAATTAGTCAGGCAATTAAGCAGATAATTAGGCAGGTAATTAAAAGGCAATTAGGCAGTTAATTAGGCAGGCAATTAGGCAGGCACTTAGGCAGTTAATTAGGCAGGCAATTAGGCAGATAATTAAGCAGGCAATTAGGCATTTAATTAGGCGGTCAATTAGGCAGGCAATTGGGAAGTTAATTAGGCAGGCAATTGGGCTGATAATAAGGCAGGCTATTAGGCATACAATTAGGCAGGCAATTAGGCGGTCAATTAGGCAGGCAGTTAATTAGGCAGTTAATTAGGCAGGCAATTAAGCTGTTAATTAGACAGGCAATTAGGCATTTAATTTGGCAGTTAATTAGGCAGGCAATTGTGCAGTTAATTAAGCAGTTAATTAGGCAAATAATTAGGCAGGCAATTAAGCAGATAATTAGGCAGTTAATTAGGCAGGCAATTAATCAGATAATTAGGCAGGCAATTAGGCAGAAAATTTATCAGGCAATTAGGTGGTTTATTAGGCGGTCAATTAAGCAGGCAATTAGGCAGTTAAATAAACAGGCAATTGGGCAGTTAATTAGGCAGTTAATTAGACAGGCAATTAGGCATTTAATTAGGAGTTAATTAGGCAGGCAATTAAGCAGATAATTAGGCAAGCAATTAGGCAGGCACTTAGGCTGTTAATAAGGCAGTTAATTAGGCAGGCAATTGGGCAGTTAATTAGGCAGGCAATTGGGCAGGCAATAAGACAATTGATTAGACAGGCAATTAGGCAGGCACTTAGGCAGTTAATTAGGCAGGCAATTAGGCTGTTAATTAGACAGTTAATTAGGCAGGCAATTGTGCAGTTAATTAGGTAGATAATTAGGCAGGCAATTAGGCAGGCAATTAGGCAGTTAATTAGGAAGGCAATTAGGCAGGCAATTAAGCAGGCAATCAGGCAGGCAATTAGGCAGTTTATTAGTCAAGCAATTAGGCAGGCAATTAGGCAGTTATTTAGGCAGTAAATTAGGCAGGCAATAGGGCAATTAATTAGGCAGTTAATTGGACAGGCAATTAGGAAGTTAATTAGGCTGTCCATTAGGCAGGCAATTGGGCAGTTAATTAGGTAGTTAATTAGGCAGGCAATTGGGCAGTTTATTAGGCAGTTATTAGGCATGCAATTAAGCAGATAATTAAGCAGATAATTAGGCAGGCAATTAGGCAGATAATTAAGCAGGCAATTAGGCTGTTAATTAGGCGGTCAATTAGGCAGGCAATTAGGCAGTTGATTAGGCAGGCAATTGGGCAGTTAATTAGGCAGTTAATTAGACAGGCAATTAGGCATTTAATTAGTAGTAAATTAGGCAGGCAATTAAGCAGATAATTAGGCAGGCAATTAGGCAGATAATTAGGCAGTTAATTAGGCATTTAATTAGGCAGGCAATTGGGCAGTTTATAAGGCACTCAATTAGGCAGGCAATTGGGGAGTTAATTAGGCAGGCAATTAAGCAGATAATTAGGTAGGCAATTAGGCAGGCAATTAAGCAGATAGTTAGGCAGGCCATAGGCAGGAAATTAGGCAGTTAAATAGGCAGGCAATTAGGCATATATATGAGCAGGCAATCAGGCAGTTAATTAGGCAGGCAATTAGGCAGGCTCTTAGGCAGTTAATTATGCAGTTAATTAGGCAGGCAATTGGGCAGTTAATAAGGCGGTCAATTAGGCAGGCAATTAAGCAGATAATTAGGCAGGCGATTAAGCAGATAATTAGGCAGGCAGTTAAGCAGATAATTAAGCAGGCAATTAGGCAGATAATTAAGCAGGCAATTAGGCAGTTAATTAGGCGGTCAATTAGGCAGGCAATTGGGCAGTTAATTAGGCAGTTAATTAGACAGGCATTTAGGAAGTTAATAAGGCAGTCAATTAGGCAGGCAATTGGGCAGTTAGTTAGGCAGTTAATTAGGCAGGCAAGTGGGCAGTTAATTAGGCAGTTAATTACGCAGGCGATTAAGCAGATAATTAGGCAGTTAATTAGGCAGGCAATTGGGCAGTTAATTAGGCAGTTAATTAGACAGGCAATTAGGCAAGCAGACAATAAGGCAGGCAGGCAAATAAGCAGGCAATTAAGCAGTTAATTAGGCAGGCAGGCAATATGGCAAGTAATTAGGCAGGCTATTAGGCAGGCAATTAGGCATTTAATTAGGAGTTAATACGGCAGGCAATTAAGCAGATAATTAGGCAGGCAATTAGGCAGGCAATTAGGCAATTAGGAAGTTAATTATTCAGGAAATTGGGCAGATAATTAGGCAGTTAATTAGGCAGGCAATTTGGCAGTTAAATAGGCAGTTAATTAGGCAGGCAGTTGGGCAGGCAATTAGGCAGTTAATTAGGCAGGCAATTGGGCAGTTAATTAGGCAGTTAATTAGACAGGCAATTAGGCAAGCAGACAATAAGGCAGGCAGGCAAATAAGCAGGCAATTAAGCAGTTAATTAGGCAGGCAGGCAATTTGGCAAGTAATTAGGCAGGCTATTAGGCAGGCTATTAGGAAGTTGATTAGGCGGTCAATTAGGCAGACAATTGGGCAGTTAATTAGGCAGTTAATTGGGCAGGCAGTTGGGCAGGCAATTAGGCAGTTAATTAGGCAGGCAATTGGGCAGTTAATGAGGCAGTTAATTAGACAGGCAATTAGGCATTTAAATAAGGCAGTTAATTAGGCAGGCATTTGTGCAGTTAATTAGGTAGTTAATTAGGCAGGCAATTAGGCAGGCACTTAGGCAGTTAATTAGGCAGGCAATTAGGCAGATAATAAGGCATGCAATTAAGCAGTTATTTAGGCAGGCAATTAGGCAGGCAATAAGGCAGGCAATTAGGAAGTTAATTAGGCAGGCAATTAGGCAGGCAATTAAGCAGGCAATTAGGCAGGCAATAAGGCAGTTTATTAGTCAAGCAATTAGGCAGGCAATTTGGCAGTTAAATAGGCAGTTAATTAGGCAGGTAATTAAGCAGGCAATTATGCAGTTAATTAGGCAAGCATTTAGGCAAGCAGGCAATTATGCAGTTAATTAGGCAAACAATTAGGCAAGCAGGCAATTTGTCAGGCAGGTAAATAAGCAGGCAATTAAGCAGTTAATTAGGCAGGCAGCCAATTTGGCAGGTAATTAGGCTGGTAATTAGGCAGGCTATTAGGCAGTTAATTAGGTGGTCAATTAGGCAGGCAATTGGGCAGTTAATTAGGCAGTTAATTTGGCAGGCAATAAAGCAAATAATAAGGCAAATAATTAAGCAGGCAATTAGGCAATTAATTAGGCGGTCAATTAAGCAGGCAATTAGGCATTTAACTAGGAGTTAATTAGGCAGGCAATTAAGCAGATAATTAGGCAGGCAATTAGGCAGATAATTAGGCAGTTAATTAGGCATTTAATTAGGCAGGCAATTGGGCAGTTTATAAGGCAGTCAATTAGGCAGGCAATTGGGGATTTAATTAGGCAGGCAATTAAGCAGATAATTAGGTAGGCAATTAGGCAGGCAATTAAGCATATAGTAAGGCAGGCAATTAGGCAGGAAATTAGGCAGTTAAATAGGCAGGCAATTAGGCATATATATGAGCAGGCAATCAGGCAGTTAATTAGGCAGGCAATTAGGCAGGCTCTTAGGCAGTTAATTATGCAGTTAATTAGGCAGGCAATTGGGCAGTTAATAAGGCGGTCAATTAGGCAGGCAATTAAGCAGATAATTAGGCAGGCGATTAAGCAGATAATTAGGCAGGCAGTTAAGCAGATAATTAAGCAGGCAATTAGGCAGATAATTAAGCAGGCAATTAGGCAGTTAATTAGGCGGTCAATTAGGCAGGCAATTGGGCAGTTAATTAGGCAGTTAATTAGACAGGCATTTAGGAAGTTAATAAGGCAGTCAATTAGGCAGGCAATTGGGCTGTTAGTTAGGCAGTTAATTAGGCAGGCAAGTGGGCAGTTAATTAGGCATTTAATTACGCAGGCGATTAAGCAGATAATTAGGCAGTTAATTAGGCAGGCAATTGGGCAGTTAATTAGGCAGTTAATTAGACAGGCAATTAGGCAAGCAGACAATAAGGCAGGCAGGCAAATAAGCAGGCAATTAAGCAGTTAATTAGGCAGGCAGGCAATATGGCAACTAATTAGGCAGGCTATTAGGCAGGCAGTTAGGCATTTAATTAGGAGTTAATAAGGCAGGCAATTAAGCAGATAATTAGGCAGGCAATTAGGCAGGCAATTAGGCAATTAGGAAGTTAATTATTCAGGAAATTGGGCAGATAATTAGGCAGTTAATTAGGCAGGCAATTTGGCAGTTAAATAGGCAGTTAATTAGGCAGGCAGTTGGGCAGGAAATTAGGCAGTTAATTAGGCAGGCAATTGGGCAGTTAATTAGGCAGTTAATTAGACAGGCAATTAGGCAAGCAGACAATAAGGCAGGCAGGCAAATAAGCAGGCAATTAAGCAGTTAATTAGGCAGGCAGGCAATTTGGCAAGTAATTAGGCAAGCTATTAGGCAGGCTATTAGGAAGTTGATTAGGCGGTCAATTAGGCAGACAATTGGGCAGTTAATTAGGCAGTTAATTGGGCAGGCAGTTGGGCAGGCAATTAGGCAGTTAATTAGGCAGGCAATTGGGCAGTTAATGAGGCAGTTAATTAGACAGGCAATTAGGCATTTAAATAAGGCAGTTAATTAGGCAGGCATTTGTGCAGTTAATTAGGTAGTTAATTAGGCAGGCAATTAGGCAGGCACTTAGGCAGTTAATTAGGCAGGCAATTAGGCAGATAATAAGGCATGAAATTAAGCAGTTATTTAGGCAGGCAATTAGGCAGGCAATAAGGCAGGCAATTAGGAAGTTAATTAGGCAGGCAATTAGGCAGGCAATTAAGCAGGCAATTAGGCAGGCAATAAGGCAGTTTATTAGTCAAGCAATTAGGCAGGCAATTTGGCAGTTAAATAGGCAGTTAATTAGGCAGGTAATTAAGCAGGCAATTATGCAGTTAATTAGGCAAGCATTTAGGCAAGCAGGCAATTATGCAGTTAATTAGGCAAGCAATTAGGCAAGCAGGCAATTTGTCAGGCAGGTAAATAAGCAGGCAATTAAGCAGTTAATTAGGCAGGCAGCCAATTTGGCAGGTAATTAGGCTGGTAATTAGGCAGGCAATTAGGCAATTAATTAGGCGGTCAATTAAGCAGGCAATTAGGCATTTAATTAGGAGTTAATTAGGCAGGCAATTAAGCAGATAATTAGGCAGGCAATTAGGCAGATAATTAGGCAGTTAATTAGGCAGGCAATTGGGCAGTTTATAAGGCAGTCAATTAGGCAGGCAATTGGGGATTTAATTAGGCAGGCAATTAAGCAGATAATTAGGTAGGCAATTAGGCAGGCAATTAAGCAGATAGTTAGGCAGGCAATTAGGCAGGAAATTAGGCAGTTAAATAGGCAGGCAATTAGGCATATATATGAGCAGGCAATCAGGCAGTTAATTAGGCAGGCAATTAGGCAGGCACTTAGGCAGTTAATTATGCAGTTAATTAGGCAGGCAATTGGGCAGTTAATAAGGCGGTCAATTAGGCAGGCAATTAAGCAGATAATTAGGCAGGCGATTAAGCAGATAATTAGGCAGGCAGTTAAGCAGATAATTATGCAGTTAATTAGGCAAGCATTTAGGCAAGCAGGCAATTATGCAGTTAATTAGGCAAGCAATTAGGCAAGCAGGCAATTTGTCAGGCAGGTAAATAAGCAGGCAATTAAGCAGTTAATTAGGCAGGCAGCCAATTTGGCAGGTAATTAGGCTGGTAATTAGGCAGGCTATTAGGCAGTTAATTAGGTGGTCAATTAGGCAGGCAATTGGGCAGTTAATTAGTCAGTTAATTTGGCAGGCAATTAAGCAAATAATAAGGCAAATAATTAAGCAGGCAATTAGGCAATTAATTAGGCGGTCAATTAAGCAGGCAATTAGGCAGTTAATTAGGCAGGCAATTAGGCAGTTCATTAGGCAGGCAATTGGGCAGTTAATTAGGCAGGCAATTAGGCAGATGATTAAGCAGGCAGTTAATTAGGCAGTTAATTAGGCAGGCAATTGGGCAGTTAATTAGGCAAACAATTGGGCAGGCAATAAGGCAGTTAATTAGACAGGCAATTAGGCAGGCACTTAGGCAGTTAATTAGGCAGGCAATTAGGCTGATAATAAGGCAGGCAATTAGGCAGTTAATTAGGCAGGCAATTAGGCAGTTAATTAGGCAGGCAATTAGGCAGTTAATTAGGCGGTCATTTAGGCAGGCAACTGGGCAGTTAATTAGGCAGGCAATTGGGCAGTTAATTAGGCAGTTAATTAGGCAGGCAATTGGGCAGTTAATAAGGCGGTCAATTAGGCAGGCAATTAAGCAGATAATTAGGCCGGCAATTAAGCAGATAATTAAGCAGGCAATTAGGCAGATAATTAAGCAGGCAATTAGGCAGTTAATTAGGCGGTCAATTAGGCAGGCAATTGGGCAGCTAATTAGGCAGTATATTAGTCAAGCAATTAGGCAGGCAATTAGGCAGGCAATAAGGCAGGTTATTAAGCAGGCAATTAGGCAGGCAATAAGGCAGGTTATTAAGCAGGCAATTATGCAGTTAATTAGGCAAGCAATTAGGCAGGCAATTAGGCAGGCAATTAGGCAGTTAATTAGGCAGTTAATTAGACAGGCCATTAGGCATTTAATTAGACAGTTAATTAGGCAGGCAATTGTGCAGTTAATTAGGTAGATAATTAGGCAGGCAATTAGGCAGGCAATTAGGCAGTTAATTAGGCAGGCAATTAGGCAGGCAATTAAGCAGGCAATCAGGCAGGCAATTAGGCAGTTTATTAGTCAAGCAATTAGGCAGGCAATTAGGCAGGCAATTAGGCAGTTATTTAGGCAGTTAATTAGGCAGGCAATAGGGCAATTAATTAGGCAGTTAATTGGACAGGCAATTAGGAAGTTAATTAGGCTGTCAATTAGGCAGGCAATTGGGCAGTTAATTAGGTAGTTAATTAGGCAGGCAATTGGGCAGTTTATTAGGCAGTTATTAGGCATGCAATTAAGCAGATAATTAAGCAGATAATTAGGCAGGCAATTAGGCAGATAATTAAGCAGGCAATTAGGCGGTTAATTAGGCGGTCAATTAGGCAGGCAATTAGGCAGTTAATTAGGCAGGCAATTGGGCAGTTAATTAGGCAGTTAATTAGACAGGCAATTAGGCATTTAATTAGGAGCTAATTAGGCAGGCAATTAAGCAGATAATTAGGCAGGCAATTAGGCAGATAATTAGGCAGTTAATTAGGCATTTAATTAGGCAGGCAATTGGGCAGTTTATAAGGCAGTCAATTAGGCAGGCAATTGGGGAGTTAATTAGGCAGGCAATTAAGCAGATAATTAGGTAGGCAATTAGGCAGGCAATTAAGCAGATAGTAAGGCAGGCAATTAGGCAGGAAATTAGGCAGTTAAATAGGCAGGCAATTAGGCATATATATGAGCAGGCAATCAGGCAGTTAATTAGGCAGGCAATTAGGCAGGCACTTAGGCAGTTAATTATGCAGTTAATTAGGCAGGCAATTGGGCAGTTAATAAGGCGGTCAATTAGGCAGGCAATTAAGCAGATAATTAGGCAGGCGATTAAGCAGATAATTAGGCAGGCAGTTAAGCAGATAATTAAGCAGGCAATTAGGCAGATAATTAAGCAGGCAATTAGGCAGTTAATTAGGCGGTCAATTAGGCAGGCAATTGGGCAGTTAATTAGGCAGTTAATTAGACAGGCATTTAGGAAGTAAATAAGGCAGTCAATTAGGCAGGCAATTGGGCTGTTAGTTAGGCAGTTAATTAGGCAGGCAAGTGGGCAGTTAATTAGGCAGTTAATTACGCAGGCGATTAAGCAGATATTTAGGCAGTTAATTAGGCAGGCAATTGGGCAGTTAATTAGGCAGTTAATTAGACAGGCAATTAGGCAAGCAGACAATAAGGCAGGCAGGCAAATAAGCAGGCAATTAAGCAGTTAATTAGGCAGGCAGGCAATATGGCAAGTAATTAGGCAGGCTATTAGGCAGGCAATTAGGCATTTAATTAGGAGTAAATAAGGCAGGCAATTAAGAAGATAATTAGGCAGGCAAGTAGGCAGGCAATTAGGCAATTAGGAAGTTAATTATTCAGGAAATTGGGCAGATAATTAGGCAGTTAATTAGGCAGGCAATTTGGCAGTTAAATAGGCAGTTAATTAGGCAGGCAGTTGGGCAGGCAATTAGGCAGTTAATTAGGCAGGCAATTGGGCAGTTAATTAGGCAGTTAATTAGACAGGCAATTAGGCAAGCAGACAATAAGGCAGGCAGGCAAATAAGCAGGCAATTAAGCAGTTAATTAGGCAGGCAGGCAATTTGGCAAGTAATTAGGCAGGCTATTAGGCAGGCTATTAAGAAGTTGATTAGGCGGTCAATTAGGCAGACAATTGGGCAGTTAATTAGGCAGTTAATTGGGCAGGCAGTTGGGCAGGCAATTAGGCAGTTAATTAGGCAGGCAATTGGGCAGTTAATGAGGCAGTTAATTAGACAGGCAATTAGGCATTTAAATAAGGCAGTTAATTAGGCAGGCATTTGTGCAGTTAATTAGGTAGTTAATTAGGCAGGCAATTAGGCAGGCACTTAGGCAGTTAATTAGGCAGGCAATTAGGCAGATAATAAGGCATGCAATTAAGCAGTTATTTAGGCAGGCAATTAGGCAGGCAATAAGGCAGGCAATTAGGAAGTTAATTAGGCAGGCAATTAGGCAGGCAATTAAGCAGGCAATTAGGCAGGCAATAAGGCAGTTTATTAGTCAAGCAATTAGGCAGGCAATTTGGCAGTTAAATAGGCAGTTAATTAGGCAGTTAATTAAGCAGGCAATTATGCAGTTAATTAGGCAAGCATTTAGGCAAGCAGGCAATTATGCAGTTAATTAGGCAAGCAATTAGGCAAGCAGGCAATTTGTCAGGCAGGTAAATAAGCAGGCAATTAAGCAGTTAATTAGGCAGGCAGCCAATTTGGCAGGTAATTAGGCTGGTAATTAGGCAGGCTATTAGGCAGTTAATTAGGTGGTCAATTAGGCAGGCAATTGGGCAGTTAATTAGGCAGTTAATTTGGCAGGCAATTAAGCAAATAATAAGGCAAATAATTAAGCAGGCAATTAGGCAATTAATTAGGCGGTCAATTAAGCAGGCAATTAAGCAGTTAATTAGGCAGGCAATTAGGCATTTAAATAAGGCAGTTAATTAGGCAGGCATTTGTGCAGTTAATTAGGCAGTTAATTAGGCAGGCAATTGGGCAGTTAATTAGGCAGGCAATTAGGCAGATGATTAAGCAGGCAGTTAATTAGGCAGTTAATTAGGCAGGCAATTGGGCAGTTAATTAGGCAAACAATTGGGCAGGCAATAAGGCAGTTAATTAGACAGGCAATTAGGCAGGCACTTAGGCAGTTAATTAGGCAGGCAATTAGGCTGATAATAAGGCAGGCAATTAGGCAGTTAATTAGGCAGGCAATTAGGCAGTTAATTAGGCAGGCAATTAGGCAGTTAATTAGGCGGTCAATTAGGCAGGCAACTGGGCAGTTAATTAGGCAGGCAATTGGGCAGTTAATTAGGCAGTTAATTAGGCAGGCAATTGGGCAGTTAATTAGGCAGTTAATTAGACAGGCAATTAGGCATTTAATTAGGAGTTGATTAGGCTGGCAATTAAGCAGAAAATTAGGCAGGCAATTAGGCAGTTAATTAGGTAGGCCATTGGGCAGTTAATTAGGCAGTTAATCAGGCAGACAATTTGGCAGTTAATTAGGCAGTTAATTAGACAGGCAATTAGGCATTTCATTAGGCCGTTAATTAGGCAGGCAATTGTGCAGTTAATTAGGTAGTTAATTAGGCAGGCAACTATGGAGGCAATTAGGCAGTTAATTAGGCAGGCACTTAGGCAGTTAATAAGGCAGGCCAATAGGCAGATAATAAGGCAGTAAATTAGGCAGTTAATTAGGCAGGCAATTAGGCAGGCAATTAGGAAGATAATTAGGCAGTTAATTAGGCAGGCAATTAGGCAGGCAATTAGGCAGTTTATTAGTCAAGCAATTAGGCAGGCAATTAGGCAGGCAATTAGGCAGATAATTAAGCAGGCAATCAGGCAGTTAATAAGCCTGGCAATTAGGCAGGCACTTAGGCGGTTAATTAGGCAGGCAATTAGGCAGATAATAAAGCAGACAATTAGGCAGGCAATTAGGCAGGGAATTAGGCAGTTAATTAGGCAGGCAATTCGGCATGCAATTGGACAGTTATTTAGGCAGTTAATAAGGCAGGCAATTGGGCAGTTAATTAGGCAGTTAATTAGGCAGGCAATAAAGCAGATAATTAGGCAGGCAATTAGGCAGTTTATTAGTCAAGCAATTAGGCAGGCAATTAGGCAGGCAATTAGGCAGGCAATTAGGCAGGCAATTAGGCAGTTAATTAGGCAGTTAATTAGACAGGCCATTAGGCATTTAATTAGGCAGTTAATTAGGCAGGCAATTGTGCAGTTAATTAGGTAGATAATTAGGCAGGCAATTAGGCAGGCAATTAGGCAGTTAATTAGGCAGGCAATTAGGAAGTTAATTAGGCAGGCAATTAGGCAGGCAATTAAGCAGGCAATCAGGCAGGCAATTAGGCAGTTTATTATTCAAGCAATTAGGCAGGCAATCAGGCAGGCAATTAGGCAGTTATTTAGGCAGTTAATTAGGCAGGCAATAGGGCAATTAATAAGGCAGTTAATTGGACAGGCAATTAGGAATTCAATTAGGCTGTCAATTAGGCAGGCAATTGGGCAGTTAATTAGGTAGTTAGTTAGGCAGGCAATTGGGCAGTTTATTAGGCAGTTATTAGGCATGCAATTAAGCAGATAATAAAGCAGATAATAAAGCAGGCAATAAGGCAGATAATTAAGAAGGCAATTAGGCGGTTAATTAGGCGGTCAATTAGGCAGGCAATTAGGCAGTTAATTAGGCAGGCAATTGGGCAGTTAATTAGGCAGTTAATTAGACAGGCGATTAGGCATTTAATTAGGAGTTAATTAGGCAGGCAATTAGGCAGATAATTAGGCAGTTAATTAGGCATTTAATTAGTCAGGCAATTGGGCAGTTAATAAGGCAGTCAATTAGGCAGGCAATTGGGGAGTTAATTAGGCAGGCAATTAAGCAGATAATTAGGCAGGCAATTAGGCAGGCAATTAAGCAGATTGTTAGGCAGGCAATTAGGAAGGCAATTAGGCAAGCAATTAGGCAGTTAAATAGGCAGGCAATTAGGCAGGCACTTAGGAAGTTAATAAGGCAGTCAATTAGGCAGGCAATTGGGCAGTTAGTTAGGCAGTTAATTAGGCAGGCAATTGGGCAGTTAATTAGGCAGTTAATTAGGCAGGCAATTAAGCAGATAATTAGGCAGTTAATTAGGCAGGCAATTGGGCAGGCAATAAGGCAGTTAATTAGACAGGCAATTAAGCAGATGATTAGGCAGGCAATTAGGCAGATAATTAAGCAGGCAATTAGTTAGTTAATTAGGCGGTCAATTAGGCAGGCAATTGGGCAGTTAATTAGGCAGTTAATTAGGCAGGCAATTAAGCAGATAATTAGGCAGTTAATTAGGCAGGCAATTAAGCAGATAATTAGGCAGGCAATTAGGCAGATAATTAAGCAGGCAATTGGGCAGTTGATTAGGCTTTCAATAAGGCAGACATTTGGGTAGTTAATTAGGCAGTAATAAGGCAGGCAGTTGGGCAGGCAATTAGGCAGTTAATTAGGCAGTTAATTAGGCAGGCAATTGGGCAAATAATTAGGCAGTTAATTAGACAGGCAATTAGGCATTTAATTAGGAGTTTATTAGGCAGGCAATTAAGCAGATGATTAGGCAGGCAATTAAGCAGATAATTAGGCAGGCAATTAGGCAGGCAATTAGGCAGTTATTTATTCAGGCAATTGGTCAGATAATTAGGCAGGTAATTAGGCAGGCAATTTGGCAGTTAAATAGGCAGTTAATTAGGCAGGCAGTTGGGCAGGCAAATAGGCAGTTAATTAGGCAGGCAATTGGGCAGTTAATTAGGCAGTTAATTAGACAGGCAATTAGGCAAGCAGACAATAAGGTAGGAAGGCAAATAAGCAGGCAAATAAGCAGTTAATTAGGCAGGCAGGCAATTTGGCAAGTAATTAGGCAGGCTATTAGGCAGTTGATTAGGCGGTCAATTAGGCAGACAATTGGGCAGTTAATAAGGCAGTTAATTGGGCAGGCTTTTGGGCAGGCAATTAGGCAGTTAATTAGGCAGGCATTTGTGCAGTTAATTAGGTAGTTAATTAGGCAGGCAATTAGGCAGGCACTTAGGCAGTTAATTAGGCAGGCAATTAGGCAGATAATAAGGCATGCAATTAAGCAGTTATTTAGGCAGGCAATTAGACAGGCAATTAGGCAGGCAATAAGGCAGGCAATTAGGAAGTTAATTAGGCAGGCAATTAGGCAGGCAATTAAGCAGGCAATAAGCAGGCAATAAGGCAGTTTATTAGTCAAGCAAATAGGCAGGCAATTAGGCAGGCAATTAGGCAGGTAATTAAGCAGGCAATTATGCAGTTAATTAGGCAAGCAATTAGGCACGCATGCAATTAGTCAGGCAGTTTATAAGGCAGGCAGGCAAATTGGCAGGTAATTAGGCGGTCAATTAGGCGGTCAATTAGGCAGGCAATTAGGCAGGCAATTAGGCAATTAGGCAGTTAATTAGGCAGGCAGTTGGGCAGTTAATAAGGCAGTTAATTATACAGGCAATTAGGCATTTAATTAGGCAGTTAATTAGGCAGGCAATTGTGCAGTTAATTAGGTAGTTAATAAGGCAGGCAATAAGGGAGGCAATTAGGCAGATAATTAGACAATCAAATAGGCAGATAATAAGGCAGGAAATTAGGCAGTTAATTAGGCAGGCAATCAGGCAGGCAATTAGGAAGTTAATTAGGCAGGCAATTAGGCAGGCAATAAGGCAGGTAATTAAGCAGGCAATTATGCAGTTAATTAGGCAAGCAATTAGGCAGGCAATTAGGCAGTTAATTAGGCAGGCAATTTGGCGGTTTATTAGACAGGCAATTAGGCATTTAATTAGGCAGTTAATTAGGCAGGCAATTGTGCAGTTAATTAGGTAGTTAATTAGGCAGGCATAAAGGCAGGCAATTAGGCAGATAATTAGACAGTCAATTAGGCAGAAAATTAAGCAGGCAATCATGCAGTTAATTAGGCAGGCAATTAGGCAGGCAGTTAGGCAGTTAATAAGGCAGGCCAATAGGCAGATAATAAGGCAGGAAATTAGGCAGTTAATTAGGCAGGCAATTAGGCAGGCAATTAGGAAGTTAATTAGGCAGTTAATTAGGCAGGCAATTAGGCAGGCAATTAGGCAGTTTATTAGTCAAGCAATTAGGCAGGCAATTAGGCAGGCAATAAGGCAGGTAATTAAGCAGGCAATTATGCAGTTAATTAGGCAAGCAATTAGGCAGGCAATTAGGCAGGCAATAAGGCAGGCAATTATGCAGTTAATTAGGCAAGCAATTAGTCAAGCAGGCAATTAGGCAGGCAGGCAATTAGGCAGGCAATTAAGCAGTTTATTAGGCAGGCAGGCAATTTGGCAGGTAATTAGGCAGGCTATTAGGCAGGCTATTAGGCAGGCTATTAGGCAGGCTATTAGGCATACAATTAGGCAGGCAATTAGGCGGTTAATTAGACACGCAATTAGGCATTTAATTAGGCAGTTAATTAGGCAGGCAATTGTGCAGTTAATTAGGTAGTTAATTAGGCAAGCAATTAGGCAGGCAATTAGGCAGTTAATTAGGCAGTCAATTAGGCAGATAATTAAGCAGTTAATTAGGCAGTTAATTAGGCGGTCAATTAGGCAGGCAGTTAATTTGGCAGGCAAATTAGGCGGTTAATTAAACAGGCAATTGGGCAGTTAATAAGGCAGTTAATTAGACAGGCAATTAGGCATTTAATTAGGAGTTAATTAGGCAGGCAATTAAGCAGATAATTAGGCAGGCAATTAAAAGGCAATTAGGCAGTTAATGAGGCAGGCAAATAGGCAGGCACTTAGGCAGTTAATTAGGCAGTTAATTATGCAGGCAATTAAGCTGTTTATTAGGCAGGCAATTGGGCAGGCAATTAAGCAGGCACTTAGGCAGTTAATTAGGCAGGCAATTAGGATGATAATAAGGCAGGCTATTAGGCATACAATTAGGCAGGCAATTAGGCAGTTAATTAGGCGGTCAATTAGGCAGGCAGTTAATTAGGCAGTTAATTAGGCAGGCAATAAGGCAGTTAATTAGACAGGCAATTAGGCATTAATATAGGCAGTTAATTAGGCAGGCTATTGTGCAGTTAATTAGGCAGTTAATTAGGCAAATAATTAGGCAGGCAATTAAGCAGATAATTAGGCAGTTAATTAGGAAGGCAATTAAGCAGATAATTAAGCATATAATTAGGCAGGCAATTAGGCAGATAATTAAGCAGGCAATTAGGTGGTTAATTAGGCGGTCAATTAAGCAGTTAATTAGGCGGTCAATTAGGCAGGCAATTGGGCAGTTAATTAGGCAGGCAATTGGGCAGGCAATAAGGCAGTTAATTAGGCAGGCAATTAAGCAGATAATTAAGCAGTTAATTAGGCAGTTAATTAGGCGGTCAATTAGGCAGGCAGTTAATTTGGCAGGCAAATTAGGCGGTTAATTAAACAGGCAATTGGGCAGTTAGTTAGGCAGGCAATTAGGCAGGCACTTAGGCAGTTAATTAGGCAGGTTATTAGGCAGGCAATTGGGCAGTTAATTAGGCAGGCAATTGGGCAGGCAATAAGGCAGTTAATTAGACAGGCAATTAGGCAGGCACTTAGGCAGTTAATAAGGCAGGCAATTAGGCTGATAATAAGGCAGGCAATTAGGCAGTTAATTAGGCAGGCAATTAGGCAGTTAATTAGGCGGACAATTAGGCAGGCAATTGGGCAGTTAATTAGGCAGTTAATTAGGCAGGCAATTGGGCAGTTAATTAGGCAGTTAATTAGGCAGGTAATTAAGCAGATGATTAGGCAGTTAATTAGGCAGGCAATTAGGCAGTTAATTTGGCTGTTAATTAGGCAGGCAATTGGGCAGTTGATTAGGCGGTCAATTAGGCAGACAATTGGGAAGTTAATTAGGCAGTTAATTAGGCAGGCAGTTGGGCAGGCAATTAGGCAGTAAATTAGGCAGTTAATTAGGCAGGCAATTGGGCAGTTAATTAGGCAGTTAATTAGACAGGCAATTAGGCATTTTAATTAGGAGTTAATTAGGCAGGCAATTAAGCAGATAATTAGGCAGGCACTTAGGCAGTTAATTATGCAGGCAATTAGGCTGATAATAAGGCAGGCAATTAGGCAGTTAATTAGGCAGGCAATTAGGCAGTTAATTAGGCGGTCAATTAGGCAGGCAATTGGGCAGTTAATTAGGCAGTTAAGTAGGCAGGCAATTATGCAGTTAATTAGGCAGGCAATTAGGCTGATAATTAAGCAGGCAATCAGTCAGTTAATAAGCCTGGCAAATAGGCAGGCACTTAGGCGGTTAATCAGGCAGGCAATTAGGCAGATAATAAAGCAGACAATTAGGCAGGCAATTAGGCAGGGAATTAGGCAGTTAATTAGGCAGGCAATTGGGCATGCAATTGGACAGTTATTTAGGCAGTTAATAAGGCAGGCAATTGGGCAGTTAATTAGGCAGTTAAATAGGCAGGCAATCAAGCAGATAATTAGGCAGGCAATTAGGCAGTTTATTAGTCAAGCAATTAGGCAGGCAATTAGGCAGGCAATTAGGCAGGTAATTAAGCAGGCAATTATGCAGTTAATTAGGCAAGCATTTAGGCAAGCAGGCAATTATGCAGTTAATTAGGCAAGCAGGCAATTTGGCAGGCAGGTAAATAAGCAGGCAATTAAGCAGTTAATTAGGCAGGCAGCCAATTTGGCAGGTAATTAGGCTGGTAATTAGGCAGGCTATTAAGCAGTTAATTAGGTGGTCAATTAGGCTGGCAATTGGGCAGTTAATTAGGCAGTTAATGTGGCAGGCAATTAAGCAAATAATTAGGCAGATAATTAGGCAGATAATTAAGCAGGCAATTAGGCAATTAATAAGGCGGTCAATTAAGCAGGCAATTATGCAGTTAATTAGGCAGGCAATTAGGCAGTTAATTAGGCAGGCAATTGGGCAGTTAATTAGGCAGGCAATTAGGCAGATGATTAAGCAGGCAATTAGGCAGGCAATTAGGCAGATAATTAAGCAGGCAATTAGGCAGTTAATTAGGCAGGCAATTAGGCAGTTAATTAGGCAGACAATTAGGCTGATAATGAAGCAGGCAATTAGGAAGGCAATTAGGCAGTTAATTAGGCAGGCAATTAGGCAGATAATTAAGCAGGCAATTAGGCAATTAATTAGGCGGTCAATTAGGCAGGCAATTGGGAAGTTAATTAGGCAGGCAATTGGGCACATAATTAGGCAGTTAATTAGGCAGGCAATTAGGCAGTTAATTAGGCAGGCAATTAGGCAGATGATTAAGCAGGCAATTAGGCAGTTAATTAGGCGGTCAAAAAGCAGGCAATTAGGCAGGCAAAAAGGCAGTTTATTAGTCAAGCAATTAGGCAGGCAATTAAGCAGGCAATTATGCAGTTAATTAGGCCAGCAGGCAATTAGGCAGGCAGGCAAATAAGCAGGTAATTAAGCAGTTAATTAAGCAGGCAGGCAATTTGGCAGATAATTAGGCAGGCTATTAGGCAGGCTGTTAGGCAGTTAATTAGGCGTTTAATTAGGCAGGCAATTGGGCAGTTAATTAGGCAGTTACTTAGGCAGGCAATTGGGCAGTTAATTAGGCAGTTAATTAGGCAGGCAATTGAACAGTTAATTAGGCAGTTAATTAGGCAGGCAATTAAGCAGACAATTAGACAGTTAATTAGCCAGGCAATTAAGCAGAAAATTAGGCAGGAAATTAGCAGATAATTAAGCATGCAATTAGGCAGTTAATTAGGTGGTCAATTAGGCAGGCAATTAAGCAGTTAATTAGGCAGGCAATTAGGCAGTTAATTAGGCAGTTAATTAGGCAGGCAATTGGGCAGTTAATTAGGCAGGCAAATGGGCAGTTAATTAGGCAGGCAATTGGGCAGGCAATATGAAAGTAAATTAGACAGGCAATTAGGCAGGCACTTAGGCAGTTAATTAGGCAGGCAATTAGGCTGATAATAAGGCAGGCAATTAGGCAGTTAATTAGGCAGGCAATTAGTAAGGCAATTAGAAAGTTAATTAGGCAGTTAATTAGGCAGGCAATTAGACAGGCAATTAGGCAGTTAATTAGGCAGGCAATTAGGCAGATAATAAGGCATGCAATTAAGCAGTTATTTAGGCAGGCAATTAGACAGACAATTAGGCAGGCAATAAGGCAGGCAATTAGGAAGTTAATTAGGCAGGCAATTAGGCAGGCAATTAAGCAGGCAATAAGCAGGCAATAAGGCAGTTTATTAGTCAAGCAAATAGGCAGGCAATTAGGCAGGCAATTAGGCAGGTAATTAAGCAGGCAATTATGCAGTTAATTAGGCAAGCAATTAGGCACGCATGCAATTAGTCAGGCAGTTTATAAGGCAGGCAGGCAAATTGGCAGGTAATTAGGCGGTCAATTAGGCGGTCAATTAGGCAGGCAATTAGGCAATTAGGCAGTTAATTAGGCAGGCAGTTGGGCAGTTAATAAGGCAGTTAATTATACAGGCAATTAGGCATTTAATTAGGCAGTTAATTAGGCAGGCAATTGTGCAGTTAATTAGGTAGTTAATAAGGCAGGCAATAAGGGAGGCAATTAGGCAGATAATTAGACAGTCAAATAGGCAGATAATAAGGCAGGAAATTAGGCAGTTAATTAGGCAGGCAATCAGGCAGGCAATTAGGAAGTTAATTAGGCAGGCAATTAGGCAGGCAATAAGGCAGGTAATTAAGCAGGCAATTATGCAGTTAATTAGGCAAGCAATTAGGCAGGAAATTAGGCAGTTAATTAGGCAGGCAATAAGGCAGGTAATTAAGCAGGCAATTATGCAGTTAATTAGGCAAGCAATTAGGCAGGAAATTAGGCAGTTAATTAGGCAGGCAATTTGGCGGTTTATTAGACAGGCAATTAGGCATTTAATTAGGCAGTTAATTAGGCAAGCAATTGTGCATTTAATTAGGTAGTTAATTAGGCAGGCATAAAGGCAGGCAATTAGGCAGATAATTAGACAGTCAATTAGGCAGAAAATTAAGCAGGCAATCATGCAGTTAATTAGGCAGGCAATTAGGCAGGCAGTTAGGCAGTTAATAAGGCAGGCCAATAGGCAGATAATAAGGCAGGAAATTAGGCAGTTAATTAGGCAGGCAATTAGGCAGGCAATTAGGAAGTTAATTAGGCAGTTAATTAGGCAGGCAATTAGGCAGGCAATTAGGCAGTTTATTAGTCAAGCAATTAGGCAGGCAATTAGGCAGGCAATAAGGCAGGTAATTAAGCAGGCAATTATGCAGTTAATTAAGCAAGCAATTAGGCAGGCAATAATGCAGGCAATAAGGCAGGCAATTATGCAGTTAATTAGGCAAGCAATTAGTCAAGCAGGCAATTAGGCAGGCAGGCAATTAGGCAGGCAATTAAGCAGTTTATTAGGCAGGCAGGCAATTTGGCAGGTAATTAGGCAGGCTATTAGGCAGGCTATTAGGCAGGCTATTAGGCATACAATTAGGCAGGCAATTAGGCGGTTAATTAGACACGCAATTAGGCATTTTATTAGGCAGTTAATTAGGCAGGCAATTGTGCAGTTAATTAGGTAGTTAATTAGGCAAGCAATTAGGCAGGCAATTAGGCAGTTAATTAGGCAGGCAATTAGGCAGATAATTAAGCAGTTAATTAGGCAGTTAATTAGGCGGTCAATTAGGCAGGCAGTTAATTTGGCAGGCAAATTAGGCGGTTAATTAAACAGGCAATTGGGCAGTTAATAAGGCAGTTAATTAGACAGGCAATTAGGCATTTAATTAGGAGTTAATTAGGCAGGCAATTAAGCAGATAATTAGGCAGGCAATTAAAAGGCAATTAGGCAGTTAATGAGGCAGGCAAATAGGCAGGCACTTAGGCAGTTAATTAGGCAGTTAATTATGCAGGCAATTAAGCTGTTTATTAGGCAGGCAATTGGGCAGGCAATTAAGCAGGCACTTAGGCAGTTAATTAGGCAGGCAATTAGGATGATAATAAGGCAGGCTATTAGGCATACAATTAGGCAGGCAATTAGGCAGTTAATTAGGCGGTCAATTAGGCAGGCAGTTAATTAGGCAGTTAATTAGGCAGGCAATAAGGCAGTTAATTAGACAGGCAATTAGGCATTAATATAGGCAGTTAATTAGGCAGGCTATTGTGCAGTTAATTAGGCAGTTAATTAGGCAAATAATTAGGCAGGCAATTAAGCAGATAATTAAGCAGGCAATTATGCAGTTAATTAGGCAAGCATTTAGGCAAGCAGGCAATTATGCAGTTAATTAGGCAAGCAATTAGGCAAGCAGGCAATTTGGCAGGCAGGTAAATAAGCAGGCAATTAAGCAGTTAATTAGGCAGGCAGCCAATTTGGCAGGTAATTAGGCTGGTAATTAGGCAGGCTATTAAGCAGTTAATTAGGTGGTCAATTAGGCAGGCAATTGGGCAGTTAATTAGGCAGTTAATGTGGCAGGCAATTAAGCAAATAATTAGGCAGATAATTAGGCAGATAATTAAGCAGGCAATTAGGCAATTAATAAGGCGGTCAATTAAGCAGGCAATTATGCAGTTAATTAGGCAGGCAATTAGGCAGTTAATTAGGCAGGCAATTGGGCAGTTAATTAGGCAGGCAATTAGGCAGATGATTAAGCAGGCAATTAGGCAGGCAATTAGGCAGATAATTAAGCAGGCAATTAGGCAGTTAATTAGGCAGGCAATTAGGCAGTTAATTAGGCTGACAATTAGGCAGATAATGAAGCAGGCAATTAGGAAGGCAATTAGGCAGTTAATTAGGCAGGCAATTAGGCAGATAATTAAGCAGGCAATTAGGCAATTAATTAGGCGGTCAATTAGGCAGGCAATTGGGAAGTTAATTAGGCAGGCAATTGGGCACATAATTAGGCAGTTAATTAGGCAGGCAATTAGGCAGTTAATTAGGCAGGCAATTAGGCAGATGATTAAGCAGGCAATTAGGCAGTTAATTAGGCGGTCAAAAAGCAGGCAATTAGGCAGGCAAAAAGGCAGTTTATTAGTCAAGCAATTAGGCAGGCAATTAGGCAGGCAATTAGGCAGGTAATTAAGCAGGCAATTATGCAGTTTATTAGGCCACCAGGCAATTAGGCAGGCAGGCAAATAAGCAGGTAATTAAGCAGTTAATTAAGCAGGCAGGCAATTTGGCAGATAATTAGGCAGGCTATAAGGCAGGCTGTTAGGCAGTTAATTAGGCGTTTAATTAGGCAGGCAATTGGGCAGTTAATTAGGCAGTTACTTAGGCAGGCAATTGGGCAGTTAATTAGGCAGTTAATTAGGCAGGCAATTGGACAGTTAATTAGGCAGTTAATTAGGCAGGCAATTAAGCAGACAATTAGACAGTTAATTAGCCAGGCAATTAAGCAGAAAATTAGGCAGGAAATTAGCAGATAATTAAGCATGCAATTAGGCAGTTAATTAGGTGGTCAATTAGGCAGACAATTAAGCAGTTAATTAGGCAGGCAATTAGGCAGTTAATTAGGCAGTTAATTAGGCAGGCAATTTGGCAGTTAATTAGGCAGGCAAATGGGCAGTTAATTAGGCAGGCAATTGGGCAGGCAATAAGAAAGTAAATTAGACAGGCAATTAGGCAGGCACTTAGGCAGTTAATTAGGCAGGCAATTAGGCTGATATTAAGGCAGGCAATTAGGCAGTTAATTAGGCAGGCAATTAGTAAGGCAATTAGAAAGTTAATTAGGCAGTTAATTAGGCAGGCAATTAGACAGGCAATTAGGCAGTTTATTAGTCAAGCAATTGGGCAGTTAATTAGGCAGTTAATAAGGCAGGCAATTCGGCAGTTAATTATGCAGTTAATTAGGCAGGCAATTGGGCAGTTAATTAGGCAGTTAATTAGGCAGGCAATTAAGCAGATAATTAGGCAGGCAATTAGGCAGTTAATTAGGCAGACAATTAGGCAAATAATTTAGCAGGCAATTAAGCGGTTAATTAGGCGGTCAATTAGGCAGTTAATTAGGCAGGCAATTGGGCAGTTAATTACGCATTAATTAGACAGGCATTAGGCATTTAATTAGGAGTTAATTAGGCAGGCAATTAAGCAGATAATTAGGCAGGCAATTAGGCAGATAATTAGGTAGTTAATTAGGCATTTAATTAGGCAGGCAATTGGGCAGTTAATAAGGCAGTTAATTACGCAGGCCATTGGGGATTTAATTAGGCAGGCAATTAAGCAGATAATTAGGCAGGCAATTAGGCAGGCAATTAAGTAGATAATTAGGCAGGCAATTAGGCAGTTAATTAGGCAGACAATTAGGCAAATAATTTAGCAGGCAATTAAGCGGTTAATTAGGCGGTCAATTAGGCAGTTAATTAGGCAGGCAATTGGGCAGTTAATTAGGCATTAATTAGACAGGCAATTAGGCATTTAATTAGGAGTTAATTAGGCAGGCAATTAGGCAGATAATTAGGTAGTTAATTAGGCATTTAATTAGGCAGGCAATTGGGCAGTTAATAAGGCAGTTAATTAGGCAGGCCATTGGGGATTTAATTAGGCAGGCAATTAAGCAGATAATTAGGCAGGCAATTAGGCAGGCAATTAAGCAGATAGTTAGGCAGGCAATTAGGCAGGCATTTAGGCAGGCACTTAGGCAGTTAATTTTGCAGTTAATTAGGCAGGCAATTGGGCAGTTAATAAAGCGGTCAATTAGGCAGGCAATTAAGCAGATAATTAGGCAGGCAATTAAGCAGATAATTAAGCAGGCAATTAGGCAGGCGCTTAGGCAGTTAATTAGGCAGGCAATTAGGCAGGCAATTAGGCAGATAATTAAGCAGGCAATTAGGCAGTTAATTAGGCGGTCAATTAGGCAGGCAATTGAGCAGTTAATTAGGCAGTTTATTAGGCAGGCAATTAAGCAGATGATTAGGCAGTTAATTAGGCAGGCATTTAAGCAGATAATTAGGCAGGCAATTAGGCAGATAATTAAGCAGGCAATTAGGCAGTTAATTAGGCGGTCAGATAGGCAGGCAATTGGGCAGTTGATTAGGCTTTCAATTAGGCAGACAATTGGGCAGTTAATTAGTCATTAATTTGGCAGGCAATTAAGCAAATAATAAGGCAAATAATTAAGCAGGCAATTAGGCAATTAATTAGGCTGTCAATTAAGCAGGCAATTAGGCAGTTAAATAGGCAGGCAATTAGGCAGTTAATTAGGCAGGCAATTGGGCAGTTAATTAGGCAGGCAATTAGGCAGATGATTAAGCAGGCAGTTAATTAGGCAGTTAATTAGGCAGGCAATTGGGCAGTTAATTAGGCAAACAATTGGGCAGGCAATAAGGCAGTTAATTAGACAGGCAATTAAGCAGTTAATTAGGCAGGCAGGCAATTTGGCAAGTAATTAGGCAGGCTATTAGGCAGGCTATTAGGAAGTTGATTAGGCGGTCAATTAGGCAGACAATTGGGCAGTTAATTAGGCAGTTAATTGGGCAGGCAGTTGGGCAGGCAATTAGGCAGTTAATTAGGCAGGCAATTGGGCAGTTAATGAGGCAGTTAATTAGACAGGCAATTAGGCATTTAAATAAGGCAGTTA
>NW_026962911.1:7500-26169 GCF_032445375.1 Bacillus rossius redtenbacheri
AGCCACGCCGATTGGTTTTGATCTAATAAAAGCATCCCTCCCATTTCTGGTCGGGACTCAGTTCAGCATGTATTAGCTCTAGAATTACCACAGTTATCCAAGTCATGTGGTACGATCTAAGGAACCATAACTGATTTAATGAGCCATTCGCGGTTTCACCTTATTTTGGCTTGCACTTAGACATGCATGGCTTAATCTTTGAGACAAGCATATGACTACTGGCAGGATCAACCAGGGAGCTGCTAGCAGCTTTTTTTTTCGTTCGGAGGAACCTCCCGGGTCCGCAGAGCACCGGGTCCGAATCTTATGATGTACATTTTTTTTTCCTTCTGTATCAACAAGTACGGGGGCGACTTCCCAATATCGACACCCGCTTTGCAATTGCAAAGTCTTTCCTTCCATCTCTAATTAATTTTCCTAGGGAGTAGGCGAGGCCAAACTTCCAAGGCTTTCACTGGCGAATATATCGCGCTCTTAGAAACTCGCATGGTACTTGGCGAGTGGATTTCAAATTATATGATCGGTGCCCACATTCGGGCGCGGCCCACTGCGGGAGCAGACCGTTGGCCCGTGGGCTCGCTGTGAACTAATTTGCCCACTGGTCCGAAAAGTATTCATTTCTAAACACCTTTGGCCAGGGCTGAAGACCGCGACTAACCCCTTTGAAACTTGTCTCTCAGGGAGCTGCGATCCATCAAACATTTCATTGTTAACAGAGGGGAACCATTACTTGGTTAAGACGATAGGACACGCGTTCCCCACCATTTCGCATCCAATCGAATTGCCGCACAAGAGCTCGTTACCTGAGAAAGGTATAGCATTGGCTCGCAGCTAGTGTATTGCAGTTCAGACAGATAGGCCACTTTAGATAGTTCTTAGTGTTCACAGTTATCACCAAGACTAGACCCATATGGATTTAATTCTTCAAGGAGCAGCGGTCCACCAATAAGAGAGATGAAGACATGTTTTCGGATGGCCACAACGCCCCCTCGCCACCCAAATGTGCATGTTTTAAGTGTACATTGGGAGTCGACGGAACATCGGGAGTCCGCTTGCTTTCTCCGGATCAGCTGCCACCCCCCTGATCTACCAGATAGACAAGAACATGTCTTCTCCACCAATCTCATCCACCGAAGCTCCGATCATGGCTTCTTCTACCTTTATACTGATATACCCCCACGGAGCAACATGCGGGCAAGGGAACTCTTGCTACCCTTCAGTAAAGCAGGTATCTCTTATAGATGGTGACTGCACCTTGGCCAGGATTGAAGACCGCGACTAACCCCTTTGAAACTTGTCTCTCAGGGAGCTGCGATCCATCAAACATTTCATTGTTAACAGAGGGGAACCATTACTTGGTTAAGACGATAGGACACGCGTTCCCCACCATTTCGCATCCAATCGAATTGCCGCACAAGAGCTCGTTACCTAAGAAAGGTATAGCATTGGCTCGCAGCTAGTGTATTGCAGTTCAGACAGATAGGCCACTTTAGATAGTTCTTAGTGTTCACAGTTATCACCAAGACTAGACCCATATGGAATTAATTCTTCAAGGAGCAGCGGTCCACCAATAAGAGAGATGAAGACATGTTTTCGGATGGCCACAACGCCCCCTCGCCACCCAAATGTGCATGTTTCAAGTGTACATTGGGAGTCGACGGAACATCGGGAGTCCGCTTGCTTTCTCCGGATCAGCTGCCACCCCCCTGATCTACCAGATAGACAAGAACATGTCTTCTCCGCCAATCTCATCCACCGAAGCTCCGATCATGGCTTCTTCTACCTTTATACTGATATACCCCCACGGAGCAACATGCGGGCAAGGGAACTCTTGCTACCCTTCAGTAAAGCAGGTATCTCTTATAGATGGTGACTGCACCTTGGCCAGGATTGAAGACCGCGACTAACCCCTTTGAAACTTGTCTCTCAGGGAGCTGCGATCCATCAAACATTTCATTGTTAACAGAGGGGAACCATTACTTGGTTAAGACGACCGGACACGCGTTCCCCACCATTTCGCATCCAATCGAATCGCCGCACAAGAGCTCGTTACCTGAGAAAGGTATAGCATTGGCTCGCAGCTTGTGTATTGCAGTTCAGACAGATAGGCCACTTTAGATAGTTCTTCGTGTTCACAGTTAAGACCACGGCTAGACCCATATGGAATTAATTCTTCAAGGAGCAGCGGTACACCAAGCATTTCATTGTGTACTAGAAAGCACCTCTACCATGTAACAAACATACGACCACCAAATTTCTGCTTACTTCCCCCAGCGGATAGTATTTGCTAGTATCATCCACAAAGTAAATCAATTTTTTCAATGTACCGCTTCTTGGGGGAACTGGGCATGAATCAATCAAGCATTTTGAGGTAGCATGTCCGCTTCACCGCGAGGTGCTCTGAATACCATTATACATTCTTTTTCATCATCCACTTTCAGACCACTACAAGACCCATACTGAATTAATTCCTCAAGGAGCTGCAGTCCACAAAACATTTTACTGTGTACTAGAGGGCACCTCCACCATGTAACAGAAAACATACAACCTTCTTAATTTAATTCTGCATTGTTTCCCAGACGATTTGTTAGCCATACAACAGTACCATCCACAGTAATTCACCTCTTTGAAATCCAATGCATTGTAGAGAAACTGAGGTGGTAGCATTCAAACCGTTCTGTAATGTTAATTCTGCTTCATAGAAAGGTGCTACAGGTTCCACAATAATTAATTGGATATTTTTGCAATATATATAGGGCGAGAAAACTCGGGGGGACTCCCTTTTCATTTATGTACATATTCTTTCCATATTGCAAATAATTCCAATTTTTCCCGATTGCATGTCCCCCTAATATACCCAAAATGGGCCTATCGATGGGTTCACAAAGGTACCCAAAATATGAGATTTTGACTGAAAGAGGCTGGCTAACTTCCGGGAACATGATCATAGGAAATAGGTCAAAATCCCGAATCGCAGTTGTTTACGAACAACCACGAACGGAGACTTAAAATAACCTATAAGGCTGGAATTCATGGGGCCTGTATAACAGGCATTTACACAGACTCTCGGGAGGGAGGGCTCTGTGGCCGGGAGAATTTTCTGGCTCCCCGCCCGAAACTTTTCAGAGTCCCTAATGCCTGCTTGAATGTGAATAAGCAGAGCCCGGTAGCTGATATTTTGCCGGGGTGTGGAGGCCCCGGTCGCCGCCAAATTCCTCTGGTCACAGCTTGTGTTAATACACATGTTAATTTTACATGCAAACCACCAATGACAATTTTCCTCGGCCGCGGAGGCCTCGGTCGCCGCCAGAATTTTCTGGTTCCCGCTCAATATATTGCAGAGTCCTGCAGGCCTGCTTCTGTAGGAATATGCAGAGCCCGGTAGCTGATATTTTGCCGGGGTGAGGAGGCCTCGGTCGCCGCCAAATTCCTCTCATCCCAGCTTGTGTTAATACACATGTTAATTTTACATGCAAAACCACCAATTACCATTTCCTCGGCCGCGGAGGCCTCGGTCGCCGGGAGATTTTCCTGGCTCCCCGCTCAATATACTGCACAGTCCCGCAGGCCTGTCTCCAGTGGAATACACACAGTCCGAGAGCCGAAAATTTGCCGGGGTGTGGAGGCCTCGGTCGCCAACAGATTGCCATAGGCTCTGGCTGCAATATTTACCGTGTATTTTTTCCCTCCAGAGACACCACTACACCCTATATAACCCAAAATGGGCCTTGACGCGTGTACACGCGGAGCCCGAGCGCCGAGAGTTCTCCCGGCCGCGGAGGCCTCGGTCGCCGGGAGAATTTCAACGGCCCCTGCTCGAAATTTTTCTAAGTCCAGAATGCCTGCTTCTCCCAGCCTGTGTTAATACACATGTTAATTTAACATGTAAAATCACCAAGGACCATTTCCTCGGCCGCGGAGGCCTCGGTCACCGCCAGAATTTTCTGGCTGCCCGCTCCCCATGGGTAGACGCGCTGCCCAAGCGCCGAGAGTTCTCCCGGCCGCGGAGGCCTCGGTCGCCGGGAGAATTTCTCCGGCCCCTGCTCGAAATTTTTCAAAGTCCAGAATGCCTGCTTCTCCCAGCATGTGTTAATACACATGTTAATTTAACATGTAATATTACCAATGACCTTTTCCTCGGCCGCGGAGGCCTCGGTCGCCGCCAGAATTTTCTGGCTGCCCGCTCCCCATGGGTAGACGCGGAGCCCGAGCGCCGAGAGTTCTCCCGGCCGCGGAGGCCTCGGTCGCCGGGAGAATTTCTCCGGCCCCTGCTCGAAATTTTTCAAAGTCCAGAATGCCTAGTTCTCCCAGCCTGTGTTAATACACATGTTAATTTAACATGTAAAATTACCAAGGATTATTATCCCGGCCGCAGAGGCCTCGGTCGCCGCCAGAAATTTCTGGCTCCCCGCTCAATGTATTGCAGAGTCCCGCAGGCTTGCTTCTCCAAGCCTGTGTTAATACACATGTTAATTTAACATGTAAAATTACAGAGGATTATTTCCCCGGCCGCGGAGGCCTCGGTCGCCGCCAGAATTTTCTGGCTGCCCGCTCAATGTATTGCAGAGTCCCGCAGGCTTGCTTCTCCAAGCCTGTGTTAATACACATGTTAATTTAACATGCAAAATCACCAATGACAAATTCCTCGGCCGCGGAGGCCTCGATCGCCGGGAAAATGTTCTGGCTCCCTGCTCGAATTTTTTTTCTAAGTCCCGATTCGCTATTACAGGCTGGCGCACGGAGTCCGAGGGGCGTAAATATGCCGGGTAGTGGTGCCTTCCGTCGCCGAGACATTTTACAATTGCCTGGGAGCAGTATTTAACATGTTAATTTTTTCCCCTCGTGACACCACTACCCCCTATATAACGCAAAATGGGCCTTGCCAAGGGGGCGCGCAACGCCCGAGCGCGGGCGTTTTTCCCGGCCGCCGAGACCTCCATCGCCGGGAGAATGTCTTCAGCTATTTGCTAGATTTCCCGATTCGCCCCGCACGACAAACAACCACGAACGAGGTGGTTTTCGAGAGTTCTCCCGGCCGCGGAGGCCTCGGTCGCAGGGAGAATTTCCCTGGCCCCTGCTCGAAATTTTTCTAAGTCCAGAATGCCTGCATCTCCCAGCCTGTGTTAAAACACATGTTAATTTAACATGTAAAATTACCAATGACCATTTCCTCGGCCGCAGAGGCCTCGGTCGCAGCCAGAATTTTCTGGCTCCCTGCTCAATATATTGCAGAGTCCCGCATGCTTGCTTCTCCAAGCCTGTGTTAATACACATGTTAATTTAACATGTAAAATTACCGAGGATTATTTCCCCGGCCGCGGAGGCCTCGGTCGCCGCCAGAAATTTCTGGCTCCCCGCTCAATATATTGCAGCGACCCGCAGGCTTGCTTCTCCCAGCCTGTGTTAATACACATGTTAATTTAACATGTAAAATCACCAAGGACCATTTCCTCGGCCGCGGAGGCCTCGGTCGCCGCCAGAATTTTCTGGCTGCCCGCTCCCCATGTGTAGACGCGGAGCCCGAGCGCCGAGAGTTCTCCCGGCCGCGGAGGCCTCGTAGCCGGGAGAATTTCTCGGGCCCCTGCTCGAAATTTTTCTAAGTCCAGAATGCCTGCTTCTCCCAGCCTGTGTTAATACACATGTTAATTTAACATGTAATTTTACCAATGACCTTTTCCTCGGCCGCGGAGGCCTCGGTCGCCGCCAGAATTTTCTGGCTCCCGGCTCAATATATTACAGAGTCCCGCAGGCCTGTCTCCAGTGGAATACACACAGTCCGAGAGCCGAAAATTTGCCGGGGTGTGGAGGCCTCGGTCGCCAACAGATTGCCATAGGCTCTGGCTGCAATATTTACCGTGTATTTTTTCCCTCCAGAGACACCACTACCCCCTATAAAACCCAAAATAGGCCTTGCGGTGGGTACACGCAGAGCCCGAGCGCCGAAGTTCTCCCGGCCGCGGAGGCCTCGGTCGCCGGGAGAATTTCTCCGGCCCCTGCTCGAAATTTTTCAAAGTCCAGAATGCCTGCTTCTCCCAGCCTGTGTTAATACACATGTTAATTTAACATGTTAAATTATCGAGGATTATTTCCCCGGCCGTGGAGGCCTCGGTCGCCGCCAGAATTTTCTGGCTCCCCGCTCAATATATTGCAGAGTCCCGCAGGCTTGCTTCTCCCAGCCTGTGTTAATACACATGTTAATTTAACATGTAAAATCACCGAGGACCATTTCCTCGGCCGCGGAGGCCTCGGTCGCCGCCAGAATTTTCTGGCTCACCTCTCAATGTATTGCAGAGTCCCGCAGGCTTGGTTCTCCAAGCCTGTGTTAATACACATGTTAATTTAACATGTAAAATTACCGAGGATTATTTCCCCGGCCGCGGAGGCCTCGGTCGCCGCCAGAATTTTCTGGCTCCCCGCTCAATGTATTGCAGAGTCCCGCAGGCTTGGTTCTCCAAGCCTGTGTTAATACACATGTTAATTTAACATGTAAAATTACCGAGGATTATTTCCCCGGCCACGGAGGCCTCGGTCGCCGACAGAATTGTCTGGCTCCCTGCTCGAATTTTTTCTAAGTCCCGATTCGCTATTACAGGCTGGCGCACGGAGTCAGAGGGGCGGGAATTCGCCGGGTAGTGGTGCCTTCCGTCGCCGAGACATTTTTCTATTGCCTGGAAGCTGTATTTAACATGTTAATTTTTTCCCCCTCGGGACACCACTACCCCCTATATAACCCAACATGGGCCTTGCCGCGGGTACACGCGGAGCCCGAGCGCCGAGTGTTCTCCCGGCCGCGGAGGCCTCGGTCGCCGGGAGAATTTCTCCGGCCCCTGCTCGAAATTTTTCAAAGTCCAGAATGCCTGCTTCTCCCAGCCTGTGTTAATACACATGTTAATTTAACATGTTAAATTACCGAGGATTATTTCCCCGGCCGTGGAGGCCTCGGTCGCCGCCAGAATTTTCTGGCTCCCCGCTCAATATATTGCAGAGTCCCGCAGGCTTGCTTTTCCCAGCCTGTGTTAATACACATGTTAATTTAACATGTAAAATTACCAATGACCATTTCCTCGGCCGCAGAGGCCTCGGTCGCCGCCAGAATTTTCTGGCTCCCCGCTCAATGTATTGCAGAGTCCCGCAGGCATGCTTCTCCAAGCCTGTGTTAATACACATGTTAATTTAACATGTTAAATTACCGAGGATTATTTCCCCGGCCGTGGAGGCCTCGGTCGCCGCCAGAATTTTCTGGCTCCCCGCTCAATATATTGCAGAGTCCCGCAGGCTTGCTTTTCCCAGCCTGTGTTAATACACATGTTAATTTAACATGTAAAATCACCAAGGACCATTTCCTCGGCCGCGGAGGCCTCGGTCGCCGCCAGAATTTTCTGGCTTCCCGCTCCCCATGGGTAGACGCGGAGCCCGAGCGCCGAGAGTTCTCCCGGCCGCGGAGGCCTCGGTCGCCGGGAGAATTTCTCCGGCCCCTGCTCGAAATTTTTCAAAGTCTAGAATGCCTAGTTCTCCCAGCCTGTGTTAATACACATGTTAATTTAACATGTAAAATTACCAAGGATTATTATCCCGGCCGCAGAGGCCTCGGTCGCCGCCAGAAATTTCTGGCTCCCCGCTCAATGTATTGCAGCGTCCCGCAGGCTTGCTTCTCCAAGCCTGTGTTAATACACATGTTAATTTAACATGTAAAATTACAGAGGATTATTTCCCCGGCCGCGGAGGCCTCGGTCGCCGCCAGAATTTTCTGGCTGCCCGCTCAATGTATTGCAGAGTCCCGCAGGCTTGCTTCTCCAAGCCTGTGTTAATACACATGTTAATTTAACATGCAAAATCACCAATGACAAATTCCTCGGCCGCGGAGGCCTCGATCGCCGGGAAAATGTTCTGGCTCCCTGCTCGAATTTTTTTTCTAAGTCCCGATTCGCTATTACAGGCTGGCGCACGGAGTCCGAGGGGCGTAAATATGCCGGGTAGTGGTGCCTTCCGTCGCCGAGACATTTTACAATTGCCTGGGAGCAGTATTTAACATGTTAATTTTTTCCCCTCGGGACACCACTACCCCCTATATAACCCAAAATGGGCCTTGCCAAGGGGGCGCGCAACGCCCGAGCGCGGGCGTTTTTCCCGGCCGCCGAGGCCTCCATCGCCGGGAGAATGTCTTCAGCTATTTGCTAGATTTCCCGATTCGCCCCGCACGGCAAACAACCACGAACGAGGTGGTTTTCGAGAGTTCTCCCGGCCGCGGAGGCCTCGGTCGCCGGGAGAATTTCTCGGGCCCCTGCTCGAAATTTTTCTAAGTCCAGAATGCCTGCATCTCCCTGCCTGTGTTAAAACACATGTTAATTTAACATGTAAAATTACCAATGACCATTTCCTCGGCCGCAGAGGCCTCGGTCGCAGCCAGAATTTTCTGGCTCCCTGCTCAATATATTGCAGAGTCCCGCATGCTTGCTTCTCCCAGCCTGTGTTAATACACATGGTTATTTAACATGTAAAATTACCGAGGATTATTTCCCTGGCCGCAGAGGCCGCGGTCGCCGCCAGAATTTTCTGGCTCCCCGCTCAATGTATTGCAGAGTCCCGCAGGCTTGCTTCTCCAAGCCTGTGTTAATACACATGTTAATTTAACATGTAAAATTACCGAGGATTATTTCCCCGGCCGCGGAGGCCTCGGTCGCCGCCAGAATTTTCTGGCTCCCCGCTCAATATATTGCAGCGACCCGCAGGCTTGCTTCTCCCAGCCTGTGTTAATACACATGTTAATTTAACATGTAAAATTACCGAGGATTATTTCCCCGGCCGCGGAGGCTTCGGTCGCCGCCAGAATTTTCTGGCTCCCGGCTCAATATATTACAGAGTCCCGCAGGCCTGTCTCCAGTGGAATACACACAGTCCGAGAGCCGAAAATTTGCCGGGGTGTGGAGGCCTCGGTCGCCAACAGATTGCCATAGGCTCTGGCTGCAATATTTACCGTGTATTTTTTCCCTCCAGAGACACCACTACCCCCTATATAACCCAAAATGGGCCTTGCGGCGTGTACACGCGGAGCCCGAGCGCCGAAGTTCTCCCGGCCGCGGAGGCCTCGGTCGCCGGGAGAATTTCTCCGGCCCCTGCTCGAAATTTTTCAAAGTCCAGAATGCCTGCTTCTCCCAGCCTGTGTTAATACACATGTTAATTTAACATGTAAAATTACCGAGGATTATTTCCCCGGCCGCGGAGGCCTCGGTCGCCGCCAGAATTTTCTGGCTCCCCGCTCAATGTATTGCAGAGTCCCGCAGGCTTGCTTCTCCCAGCCTGTGTTAATACACATGTTAATTTAACATGTAAAATCATTGAGGACCATTTCCTCGGCCGCGGAGGCCTCGGTCGCCGCCAGAATTTTCTGGCTCCCCGCTCAATGTATTGCAGAGTCCCGCAGGCTTGCTTCTCCCAGCCTGTGTTAATACACATGTTAATTTAACATGTAAAATCAACAAGGACCATTTCCTCGGCCGCGGAGGCCTCGGTCGCCGCCAGAATTTTCTGGCTGCCCGCTCCCCATTGGTAGACGCGGAGCCCGAGCGCCGAGAGTTCTCCCGGCCGCGGAGGCCTCGGTCGCCGGGAGAATTTCTCCGGCCCCTGCTCGAAATTTTTCAAAGTCCAGAATGCCTGCTTCTCCCAGCATGTGTTAATACACATGTTAATTTAACATGTAATATTACCAATGACCTTTTCCTCGTCCGCGGAGGCCTCGGTCGCCGCCAGAATTTTCTGGCTGCCCGCTCCCCATGGGTAGACGCGCTGCCCGAGCGCCGAGATTTCTCCCGGCCGCGGAGGCCTCTGTCGCCGGGAGAATTTCTCTGGCCCCTGCTCGAAATTTTTCAAAGTCCAGAATGCCTAGTTCTCCCAGCCTGTGTTAATACACATGTTAATTTAACATGTAAAATTACCAAGGATTATTATCCCGGCCGCAGAGGCCTCGGTCGCCGCCAGAAATTTCTGGCTCCCCGCTCAATGTATTGCAGAGACCCGCAGGCTTGCTTCTCCAAGCCTGTGTTAATACACATGTTAATTTAACATGTAAAATTACCGAGGATTATTTCCCCGGCCGCGGAGGCCTCGATCGCCGCCAGAAATTTCTGGCTCCCCGCTCAATATATTGCAGCGACCCGCAGGCTTGCTTCTCCCAGCCTGTGTTAATACACATGTTAATTTAACATGTAAAATCACCAAGGACCATTTCCTCGGCCGCGGAGGCCTCGGTCGCCGCCAGAATTTTCTGGCTGCCCGCTCCCCATGTGTAGACGCGGAGCCCGAGCGCCGAGAGTTCTCCCGGCCGCGGAGGCCTCGGTCGCCGCCAGAATTTTCTGGCTCCCCGCTCAATGTATTGCAGAGTCCCGCAGGCTTGCTTCTCCAAGCCTGTGTTAATACACATGTTAATTTAACATGCAAAATCACCAATGACAATTTCCTCGGCCGCGGAGGCCTCCATCGCCGGGAGAATTTTCTGGCTCTCTGCTCGAATTTTTTCTAAGTCCCGATTCGCTATTACAGGCTGGCGCACGGAGTCCGAGGGGCGGAAATATGCCGGGTAGTGGTGCCTTCCGTCGCCGAGACATTTTACAATTGCCTGGGAGCAGTATTTAACATGTTAATTTTTTCCCCCTCGGGACACCACTACCCCCTATATAACCCAAAATGGGCCATGCAATGGGTGCCCACAACGCCCGAGCGCGGGCATTTTTCCCGGGCGCCGAGGCCTCGATCGCCGGGAGAATGTCTCCAGCTATTTGCATGATGTCCCGATTCGCCCCACAAGGCGAACAACCACGAACGAGGTGGTTTTCGTTCGTGGTTGTTTTCGTTCGTGGTTGTTTACTGTTCGTGGTTGTTTTCATTCGTGGTTGTTGTGCGTTCGTGGTTGTTGTCGTTCGGGGTTGTTTTCCGTTCGTGGTTGTTGTCGTTCGTGGTTGTTGTCGTTCGTGGTTGTTGTCGTTCGTGGTTGTTTTCCGTTCGTGGTTGTTTTACGTTCGTGGTTGTTTTCGAGGCAATTGGTACTTTGAAAATTTCAATCGGTTAGCTAGAAAAAATTCTCCCGGCGGTGATTGCCTTGATCGCCGGGAGAATTTTCTGGCTCCCCGATAAAATTTTTTCCAAGTCCCGATTCGCTCTTACTAGCTGGCGCACGGAGTCCGAGGGGCGGGAATTCGCCGGGTAGTGGTGTGTTCCGTCGCCGAGACATTTTCCTATTGCCTGGAAGCAGTATTTAACATGTTAATTTTTTCCCCCTCGGGACACCACTACCCCCTATATAACACAAAATGGGCCTTGCCGCGGGTACACCCGGAGCCCGAGCGCCGAGAGTTCTCCCGGCCGCAGAGGCCTCGGTCGCCGGGAGATTTTCTCCGGCCCCTGCTCGAAATTTTCCAAAGTCCAGAATGCCTGCTTCTCCCAGCCTGTGTTAATACACATGTTAATTTAACATGTAAAATCACCAAGGACCATTTCCTCGGCCGCGGAGGCCTCGGTCGCCGCCAGAATTTTCTGGCTGCCCGCTCCCCAAGGGTAGACGCGGAGCCCGAGCGCCGAGAGTTCTCCCGGCCGCGGAGGCCTCGGTCGCCGGGAGAATTTCTCCGGCCCCTGCTCGAAATTTTTCAAAGTCCAGAATGCCTGCTTCTCCCAGCATGTGTTAATACACATGTTAATTTAACATGTAATATTACCAATGACCTTTTCCTCGGCCGCGGAGGCCTCGGTCGCCGCCAGAATTTTCTGGCTGCCCGCTCCCCATGGGTAGACGCGGAGCCCGAGCGCCGAGAGTTCTCCCGGCCGCGGAGGCCTCGGTCGCCGGGAGAATTTCTCCGGCCCCTGCTCGAAATTTTTCAAAGTCCAGAATGCCTAGTTCTCCCAGCCTGTGTTAATACACATGTTAATTTAACATGTAAAATTACCAAGGATTATTATCCCGGCCGCAGAGGCCTCGGTCGCCGCCAGAAATTTCTGGCTCCCCGCTCAATGTATTGCAGAGTCCCGCAGGCTTGCTTCTCCAAGCCTGTGTTAATACACATGTTAATTTAACATGTAAAATTACAGAGGATTATTTCCCCGGCCGCGGAGGCCACGGTCGCCGCCAGAATTTTCTGGCTGCCCGCTCAATGTATTGCAGAGTCCCGCAGGCTTGCTTCTCCAAGCCTGTGTTAATACACATGTTAATTTAACATGCAAAATCACCAATGACAAATTCCTCGGCCGCGGAGGCCTCGATCGCCGGGAAAATGTTCTGGCTCCCTGCTCGAATTTTTTTTCTAAGTCCCGATTCGCTATTACAGGCTGGCGCACGGAGTCCGAGGGGCGTAAATATGCCGGGTAGTGGTGCCTTCCGTCGCCGAGACATTTTACAATTGCCTGGGAGCAGTATTTAACATGTTAATTTTTTCCCCTCGGGACACCACTACCCCCTATATAACCCAAAATGGGCCTTGCCAAGGGGGCGCGCAACGCCCGAGCGCGGGCGTTTTTCCCGGCCGCCGAGGCCTCCATCGCCGGGAGAATGTCTTCAGCTATTTGCTAGATTTCCCGATTCGCCCCGCACGGCAAACAACCACGAACGAGGTGGTTTTCGAGAGTTCTCCCGGCCGCAGAGGCCTCGGTCGCCGGGAGAATTTCTCGGGCCCCTGCTCGAAATTTTTCTAAGTCCAGAATGCCTGCATCTCCCAGCCTGTGTTAAAACACATGTTAATTTAACATGTAAAATTACCAATGACCATTTCCTCGGCCGCAGAGGCCTCGGTCGCAGCCAGAATTTTCTGGCTCCCTGCTCAATATATTGCAGAGTCCCGCATGCTTGCTTCTCCCAGCCTGTGTTAATACACATGGTTATTTAACATGTAAAATTACCGAGGATTATTTCCCTGGCCGCAGAGGCCGCGGTCGCCGCCAGAATTTTCTGGCTCCCCGCTCAATGTATTGCAGAGTCCCGCAGGCTTGCTTCTCCAAGCCTGTGTTAATACACATGTTAATTTAACATGTAAAATTACCGAGGATTATTTCCCCGGCCGCGGAGGCCTCGGTCGCCGCCAGAATTTTCTGGCTCCCCGCTCAATATATTGCAGCGACCCGCAGGCTTGCTTCTCCCAGCCTGTGTTAATACACATGTTAATTTAACATGTAAAATTACCGAGGATTATTTCCCCGGCCGCGGAGGCCTCGGTCGCCGCCAGAATTTTCTGGCTCCCGGCTCAATATATTACAGAGTCCCGCAGGCCTGTCTCCAGTGGAATACACACAGTCCGAGAGCCGAAAATTTGCCGGCGTGTGGAGGCCTCGGTCGCCAACAGATTGCCATAGGCTCTGGCTGCAATATTTACCGTGTATTTTTTCCCTCCAGAGACACCACTACCCCCTATATAACCCAAAATGGGCCTTGCGGCGGGTACACGCGGAGCCCGAGCGCCGAAGTTCTCCCGGCCGCGGAGGCCTCGGTCGCCGGGAGAATTTCTCCGGCCCCTGCTCGAAATTTTTCAAAGTCCAGAATGCCTGCTTCTCCCAGCCTGTGTTAATACACATGTTAATTTAACATGTAAAATTACCGAGGATTATTTCCCCGGCCGCGGAGGCCTCGGTCGCCGCCAGAATTTTCTGGCTCCCCGCTCAATGTATTGCAGAGTCCCGCAGGCTTGCTTCTCCCAGCCTGTGTTAATACACATGATAATTTAACATGTAAAATCATTGAGGACCATTTCCTCGGCCGCGGAGGCCTCGGTCGCCGCCAGAATTTTCTGGCTCCCCGCTCAATGTATTGCAGAGTCCCGCAGGCTTGCTTCTCCCAGCCTGTGTTAATACACATGTTAATTTAACATGTAAAATCAACAAGGACCATTTCCTCGGCCGCGGAGGCCTCGGTCGCCGCCAGAATTTTCTGGCTGCCCGCTCCCCATTGGTAGACGCGGAGCCCGAGCGCCGAGAGTTCTCCCGGCCGCGGAGGCCTCGGTCGCCGGGAGAATTTCTCCGGCCCCTGCTCGAAATTTTTCAAAGTCCAGAATGCCTGCTTCTCCCAGCATGTGTTAATACACATGTTAATTTAACATGTAATATTACCAATGACCTTTTCCTCGGCCGCGGAGGCCTCGGTCGCCGCCAGAATTTTCTGGCTGCCCGCTCCCCATGGGTAGACGCGCTGCCCGAGCGCCGAGAGTTCTCCCGGCCGCGGAGGCCTCGGTCGCCGGGAGAATTTCTCCGGCCCCTGCTCGAAATTTTTCAAAGTCCAGAATGCCTAGTTCTCCCAGCCTGTGTTAATACACATGTTAATTTAACATGTAAAATTACCAAGGATTATTATCCCGGCCGCAGAGGCCTCGGTCGCCGCCAGAAATTTCTGGCTCCCCGCTCAATGTATTGCAGAGTCCCGCAGGCTTGCTTCTCCAAGCCTGTGTTAATACACATGTTAATTTAACATGTAAAATTACCGAGGATTATTTCCCCGGCCGCGGAGGCCTCGGTCGCCGCCAGAAATTTCTGGCTCCCCGCTCAATATATTGCAGCGACCCGCAGGCTTGCTTCTCCCAGCCTGTGTTAATACACATGTTAATTTAACATGTAAAATCACCAAGGACCATTTCCTCGGCCGCGGAGGCCTCGGTCGCCGCCAGAATTTTCTGGCTGCCCGCTCCCCATGTGTAGACGCGGAGCCCGAGCGCCGAGAGTTCTCCCGGCCGCGGAGGCCTCGGTCGCCGCCAGAATTTTCTGGCTCCCCGCTCAATGTATTGCAGAGTCCCGCAGGCTTGCTTCTCCAAGCCTGTGTTAATACACATGTTAATTTAACATGCAAAATCACCAATGACAATTTCCTCGGCCGCGGAGGCCTCCATCGCCGGGAGAATTTTCTGGCTCTCTGCTCGAATTTTTTCTAAGTCCCGATTCGCTATTACAGGCTGGCGCACGGAGTCCGAGGGGCGGAAATATGCCGGGTAGTGGTGCCTTCCGTCGCCGAGACATTTTACAATTGCCTGGGAGCAGTATTTAACATGTTAATTTTTTCCCCCTCGGGACACCACTACCCCCTATATAACCCAAAATGGGCCATGCAATGGGTGCCCACAACGCCCGAGCGCGGGCATTTTTCCCGGGCGCCGAGGCCTCGATCGCCGGGAGAATGTCTCCAGCTATTTGCATGATGTCCCGATTCGCCCCACAAGGCGAACAACCACGAACGAGGTGGTTTTCGTTCGTGGTTGTTTTCGTTCGTGGTTGTTTACCGTTCGTGGTTGTTTTCATTCGTGGTTGTTGTGCGTTCGTGGTTGTTGTCGTTCGGGGTTGTTTTCCGTTCGTGGTTGTTGTCGTTCGTGGTTGTTGTCGTTCGTGGTTGTTGTCGTTCGTGGTTGTTTTCCGTTCGTGGTTGTTTTACGTTCGTGGTTGTTTTCGAGGCAATTGGTACTTTGAAAATTTCAATCGGTTAGCTAGAAAAAATTCTCCCGGCGGTGATTGCCTTGATCGCCGGGAGAATTTTCTGGCTCCCCGATAAAATTTTTTCCAAGTCCCGATTCGCTCTTACAAGCTGGCGCACGGAGTCCGAGGGGCGGGAATTCGCCGGGTAGTGGTGCGTTCCGTCGCCGAGACATTTTCCTATTGCCTGGAAGCAGTATTTAACATGTTAATTTTTTCCCCCTCGGGACACCACTACCCCCTATATAACACAAAATGGGCCTTGCCGCGGGTACACCCGGAGCCCGAGCGCCGAGAGTTCTCCCGGCCGCAGAGGCCTCGGTCGCCGGGAGAATTTCTCCGGCCCCTGCTCGAAATTTTCCAAAGTCCAGAATGCCTGCTTCTCCCAGCCTGTGTTAATACACATGTTAATTTAACATGTAAAATTACCAAGGACCATTTCCTCGGCCGCGGAGGCCTCGGTCGCCGCCAGAATTTTCTGGCTGCCCGCTCCCCATGGGTAGACGCGGAGCCCGAGCGCCGAGAGTTCTCCCGGCCGCGGAGGCCTCGGTCGCCGGGAGAATTTCTCCGGCCCCTGCTCGAAATTTTTCAAAGTCCAGAATGCCTGCTTCTCCCAGCATGTGTTAATACACATGTTAATTTAACATGTAATATTACCAATGACCTTTTCCTCGGCCGCGGAGGCCTCGGTCGCCGCCAGAATTTTCTGGCTGCCCGCTCCCCATGGGTAGACGCGGAGCCCGAGCGCCGAGAGTTCTCCCGGCCGCGGAGGCCTCGGTCGCCGGGAGAATTTCTCCCGGCCCCCTGCTCGAAATTTTTCAAAGTCCAGAATGCCTAGTTCTCCCAGCCTGTGTTAATACACATGTTAATTTAACATGTAAAATTAACAAGGATTATTATCCCGGCCGCAGAGGCCTCGGTCGCCGCCAGAAATTTCTGGCTCCCCGCTCAATGTATTGCAGAGTCCCGCAGGCTTGCTTCTCCAAGCCTGTGTTAATACACATGTTAATTTAACATGTAAAATTACAGAGGATTATTTCCCCGGCCGCGGAGGCCTCGGTCGCCGCCAGAATTTTCTGGCTGCCCGCTCAATGTATTGCAGAGTCCCGCAGGCTTGCTTCTCCAAGCCTGTGTTAATACACATGTTAATGTAACATGCAAAATCACCAATGACAAATTCCTCGGCCGCGGAGGCCTCGATCGCCGGGAAAATGTTCTGGCTCCCTGCTCGAATTTTTTTTCTAAGTCCCGATTCGCTATTACAGGCTGGCGCACGGAGTCCGAGGGGCGTAAATATGCCGGGTAGTGGTGCCTTCCGTCGCCGAGACATTTTACAATTGCCTGGGAGCAGTATTTAACATGTTAATTTTTTCCCCTCGGGACACCACTACCCCCTATATAACCCAAAATGGGCCTTGCCAAGGGGGCGCGCAACGCCCGAGCGCGGGCGTTTTTTCCCGGCCGCCGAGGCCTCCATCGCCGGGAGAATGTCTTCAGCTATTTGCTAGATTTCCCGATTCGCCCCGCACGGCAAACAACCACGAACGAGGTGGTTTTCGAGAGTTCTTCCGGCCGCGGAGGCCTCGGGCCGCCGGGAGAATTTCTCCGGCCCCTGTTCGAAATTTTTCTAAGACCAGAATGCCTGCATCTCCCAGCCTGTGTTAATACACATGTTAATTTAACATGTAAAATCACCAAGGACCATTTCCTCGGCCGCGGAGGCCCTCGGTCGCCGCCAGAATTTTCTGGCTGCCCGCTCCCCATGGGTAGACGCGGAGCCCGAGCGCCGAGAGTTCTCCCGGCCGCGGAGGCCTCGGTCGCCGGGAGAATTTCTGCGGCCCCTGCTCGAAATTTTTCAAAGTCCAGAATGCCTGCTTCTCCCAGCATGTGTTAATACACATGTTAATTTAACATGTAATATTACCAATGACCTTTTCCTCGGCCGCGGAGGCCTCGGTCGCCGCCAGAATTTTCTGGCTGCCCGCTCCCCATGGGTAGACGCGGAGCCCGAGCGCCGAGAGTTCTCCCGGCCGCGGAGGCCTCGGTCGCCGGGAGAATTTCTCCGGCCCCTGCTCGAAATTTTTCAAAGTCCAGAATGCCTGCTTCTCCCAGCATGTGTTAATACACATGTTAATTTAACATGTAAAATTACCAAGGATTATTATCCCGGCCGCGGAGGCCTCGGTCGCCGCCAGAATTTTTCTGGCTCCCCGCTCAATATATTGCAGAGTCCCGCAGGCTTGCTTCTCCCAGCCAGTGTTAATACACATGTTAATTTAACATGTAAAATCACCGATGACCATTTCCTCGGCCGCGGAGGTCTCGGTCACCGCCAGAATTTTCTGGCTCCCTGCTCGAATTTTTTCTAAGTCCCGATTCGCTATTATAGGCTGGCGCACGGATTCCGAGGGGCGGGAATTCGCCGGGTAGTGGTGCCTTCCGTCGCCGAGACATTTCTCTATTGCCTGGAAGCTGTATTTAACATGTTAATTTTTACCCCTCGGGACACCACTACCCCCTATATAACCCAAAATGGACCTTGCCGCGGGTACACGCGGAGCCCGAGCGCCGAGAGTTCTCCCGGCCGCGGAGGCCTCGGTCGCCGCCAGAATTTTCTGGCTCCCCGCTCAATGTATTGCAGAGTCCCGCAGGCTTGCTTCTCCAAGCCTGTGTTAATACACATGTTAATTTAACATGCAAAATCACCAATGACAATTTCCTCGGCCGCGGAGGCCTCCATCGCCGGGAGAATTTTCTGGCTCTCTGCTCGAATTTTTTCTAAGTCCCGATTCGCTATTACAGGCTGGCGCACGGAGTCCGAGGGGCGGAAATATGCCGGGTAGTGGTGCCTTCCGTCGCCGAGACATTTCTCTATTGCCTGGAAGCTGTATTTAACATGTTAATTTTTTCCCCTCGGGACACCACTACCCCCTATATAACCCAAAATGGGCCTTGCCATGGGTGCGCGCAACGCCCAAACGCGCGCGTTTTTTCCCGGCCGCCGAGGCCTCGATCGCCGGGAGAATGTCTCCAGCTATTTGCTTGATTTCCCCGATTCGCCCCGCACGGCAAACAACCACGAACGAAAAACAACACGAATAGAGCAAAATTGCTATTTCTCAAGAACTTCTGTGTGGACGTGGCTGCTGCTTCTGCCACAGCTTCTCGGAAGGAAAATACGTCATTACTGATCCAAGCTAATATATTTTTACTGAATATATTAAAAAAAAAAAAAAAGTTAAAAAA